>NC_057799.1:335466130-335506113 GCF_018294505.1 Triticum aestivum
TTTGACGAGGCCCCACCGCCGCCTCCACAACCACCACCCCACTCGAGCCCCTTCCTTCGCACCGGCGAAGTCCGGCAAGCTCTCAAAAATCGACTGACCCAATTTTGAAATTTAGTCTACTGTCATTTAACTAGTGTGGAATATAAAAGGGGAAAACCATAAGCATTGCGAGTATAGTGTTGAGCGTGCCATGGCGGATCTGAAGGTGCAAACCAGACAAAGGCAACTTCGCAACCAATGTTTGCTTTCAACTAACAAGTAAGTGATGGACAAGAAATCAGAGTAAAGCAGTGGCGATCAATTTTCCTGCTGCGATAAATAAGTTGAGCAGATACGAAAGAGTACCGCCTCTGGTGCGGCGGCGTGTATGCATCTGCTGAGAATTTGACGGTGTTGCGGTAGCGATGGCTGTCGGCCGCGTGGAAGCAGATCTAGGAGGGTAGACGGTGGCGGCGGGGTGCGGTGGACGAGACAGTTATAGGAGCGGCGCCGGTAAGGTGGACGACGACGGTGATGAAGCGAGAGGACGGGATGCAAGGATCCCGGTTCGAAGCCGTGGATGAGAGAGGTCGATCTCTTGTAATGGACAACGGCATCGGGGTATCAGCTCCGGCATGGTGGAGGAGGACGGCGGTGGATGGGGTGGCAGACGGAAGAGGCTGGGGTGGAGAGGGTGGTTTGGCGCCCACAAAGTACGAATGGAGAAATGGAGGGAGACAGGAAGGGGGGGAACCAAGTCTTCAGGGCATGCTTGTCTCAAATGCGAGGAAATTTACAAACTTAGCACCCGTTTAAAATTTCCTACATCACAGCAATATTAGTCGGTTGGGGATAGGATGGTAATCTCGCATACACCAAATATTTGCCGATGAGAGTTTGTTTTTGGCGCCCACTGTGTATGAATCGGGGAGGGAGTCGACATCGGCCGAGGAGACACTGTGTTTTGGCGCCCACCGTGTATGAATCCAGGTGAGAGGCGGTTATTTCATGTTTGAGTGAAATTACAAACCTATCCCTATCGAAACCTATAGAAATTGAGCCGATAGGCTTTGCATGTCAGGGATAGGCAGTAATTTCCATCTCGCAGATTTTGGTTTCGGGCGGTTACTGCGACTTTCCCCGCTTCGTTCAAATGTTTGCAGAGCAAGAGTGCATGTTTACCGTGCCAACTCAATTCGAATCCAGTTTGTATTCTATTTTTGTTCGGTCAGGATCCATTTTCGATTGGAATAAAATTCTATATACATCATTCTTTTATATATACTTTCAAAAGCACAACAAAGAATTCTGCTCCTTTATATGTATAATATGATTTACAAATACAATGATCTCAAAATCATAAGGTTGAATTCAAAAAGATTTAAACCAAATTATGTTCTACTAAAATGTATGGATCAGTAATATCTACATATTAAATAACATAGATGCACGTGAATTCATATGAGTATGCATGTTTGATAGATCAATTTTGGTTCGAGTATGAATTACATGTATCATCATCTCGAATTCAAATATTTGAATCCCTTTTATGTTGACTCCTTTCACGCCCATCTCTCTCGCATGCTCCTTCATGTAGCCATCATTCTCTTTTCTCGAGCTCACCCGCACGCTCACTTCATGTTTCTCCTATCTTTGCAAACATGGTCTCTCGACGTCTCCCTTGAGAAGTGTCACACACTCCCTATCATTATACATTACACGGTTTTCATTATCTCTCATGTCTCTACCATTCTCTGGTATCACTAGGTACCTAAGCTTTCTTTTTCACCGCCACACACACAGTCTCACTCGTCTTTCACGTTGTCTTTCTCTCTATGGGGTTCTCTCACACACCCTATATGTCTCTAGATATGACTCATACCACTAAAATTACCCTCTCTCGCAGACACAACATTTGTTGCGGTCTCCTTTCCGTCTCCATCCGAGTTATAAAACTGACATTATTCATTTGTTTACCGATCAGACAAACTCCCCGCCCCCTGCTCTCTCTATCACACACACAACTCCTGCTTCCACTCCCCTTCCCGACTATCGTCTCTCTCTCACACATGCAAAACTCTCGCTTTCGCACCCCTCACTCGTATTTCTCTCACAATCATTGATCGACTAGTCTCCAGATAGGTTTATACACCCACACACTCGTGCTTCCACTATCGCGTACATGTCTCTCTCGCGCTCCTTGTATCTATGTAGATTTTTCGTCCTTCTTGAGACACGCCCTCTCGATCGTGTGCACACACACTATCGCCTCATTTTAAGTTGATACCTCTCGCACACACACTCTTTGTGTCTTTGTCACACATGCACTCCATCCTCCTCCTCTCCCCATCTCTCTCACACACACAACACACACACATGGGCTTTTTGCAACAACTAGCAAGATGCCCATGCGTTGCACGGAACATCAAGATGCATTTGTATGAGTAGTTTATCTTGTGGGAGAAAAGGATGAATGAGGGAAGGCCTTATTTGCAAATGTGGAGAGGGGTGTGGTTATCTTTTTGCAAAATTGCCATAGTTTCCTTCCTATCCGTCAGATATAAATCGGACAGCCTATATTGCAGGATGGCAGGTACTCCTATAAAAAAAGCATAGTCAGTAATGATGGTGTGCCTACCATCCTGCAATATAGGTCGTCCGATCTATATCTAACGGATAGGAAGGAAACTATGGCAATTTACCCGCACTCCTATCCACATTTGCAGATAAGGCCTTCCCTCGTTCAGCCTTTTCTCCCACAAGATCTTGATGTTCTTTGCAATGCATGGGCATCTTGCTATTAAGAATAGAAATTAGAGATATACCACTACTCGAATCTTGAAACCAACAACATTCCTCCTTTATCTCATCAAAACCGCCAAAGGAATATATTTTGTGTGAAACATAACATATTTTTAGTGATACACGTATTTCAAAGCTAGACTCTTTTTTCTATCAAATCGGTGAATATGTATTAGTCTACTTTGATCATGTGGCAACGCATTGGCACATTGCTATTAGTTATTACTACTGTATAATTTTTTGGACACCAGACAAATGGTCGAGTACATATACGAAGAGAAGAGGCGCACGCACGTAGTCGGTCTCTCGCTGTCTCGCAGACATGAGAGTTACGTAAAGGCACCATTAACAAATAAACCCTAAAACCCTAGGTGCACTATTGCTGCATGCGCGGGTACCGGGTACGTGGTGGAGCGCACCTTTGTAGGAATAGTCAGCTCGCGTGATAATTTGATCCGTAGGAGTTGATGGTCGGGACCATAGGTGAACGACCTGGAGGCGGTGGCTCGCTAGTTGCCACAGATCGAGTAGCCACGTTTAAAATATCGTTTTTTAGCGGGGTAAGAGTTCCGATTTTCAATAGCGCGTTATAAGTACTTAAGTAGTTTTTAGAATGATTGGTATGGAGAGAAAATGGAATTCATAACTACTACCTCCTTGGCGTATGGTTGTATGGGTTTATGTTGCGAGATGTTGAACCTGGTAGTTCTAGGGCAAATACTATGGTTTAGATGTTGGTTTTCAGTAATGAAAATCGGAAGGGGGAAACCCTTCTTTGATATAAAAAAACTACTGCCTCCGCCCTAGTTTACTAGTCCCCATTGTATTTTGGGTCAAAGATTGTCCATGAATTTTACTTGTAACTAGCAAGATGCCCATGCGTTGCATGGAACATCAAGATTCATTTATATGAGTAGTTTATCTTGTGAGAGAAAAGGATGAACGAGGGAACACCTTATTTGCAAATGTGGAGAGGGGTGTGGGTATCTTTTTGCAAAAAATTGCCATAGTTTCCTTCCTATCCGTCGGATATAAATCGAACGGCCTATATTGCAGGATGGCAGGCACACCATCAACGCAAACTCTGTTTTTATAAGAGTAGAGAAATGTGAATGGAAATGAGATTTTGTTATACCCAAAGAAAAAAAGGACTGGAGGGAGTGATTGCTTTGACACGGACGCGACCTCTCATAGCGCAGGCATTGAACCGGCGCGCCGGCCAAGAGGGACCCACTCGCTGTAGGCCCGGCTAAACACGCCTCCTCGCCGCATGCAACCGGCTTTAGACTGCCCCGCCTGCCTCCATTGAATCCGCGCGAGTGCCGGCAATACGTCCTTCCATGAGCCGGCCGACATTTTAGAACACAAAAAATGATCAAAATATAATTAATTACGCATGGTCTTTACTTGTTGTGCTTGCACTGGTAGCAGGAACTAGAGGTTTTTCTTTATTTGTAACTCTCCTCACTTTTTTGGCTTTGAAGTGAATCATGGTTGTGGACATTATCTATGAATGTGCAGATATCTGTGAACATGAGTTTGATGTGGAAGTTGAACTTGGAATGTTGGGCTTGCGCGTGAACTATACCATGTCCAATGTTTCGTCTATTATTGTTTGTAAAGTAATTGCTGTTATTACATGACCCTAAAAAAACTATTTTGTGCCTCATCAGTAGATGCGCGGACATCACAACAAGCATGCTGATTGGATAAACATTTGAACCTAGCTATTATGAAGGAAAATTTGTATTGACAACAGTTTTAGATAGCAGGAGACGCCTAGCCTGCTCTGCCTCTGCTAGCTTATTTCTGGTTTCTTCCATCTCTTCTTTGGCTTGGGTGAAGAGAGCATCTAATTGCTCTTTTCGCTTCTTCAGGAACTCAGCTACATTCTCAAGGGCTGCTGCACGCTTTCTTTCAGCCTTTACTAGAGCCACGAGGACACGAACAATTGACGACTCCACCTAGCTTGTGTGTAATCCAACATCATCTGGGAATTTGCACCTTGTGTCTAATCCAGCATCATTAGGGAACTGGCACCTTGTGTGTAATCCAGCCTCATTTTGGAAACATGATCTCGAGGTTGACATACTTCCCTCCTCGCAGGAACTGCATCCTGACATGAAGTTACTTCTTTTTTAGATCAATACTCAGAGCAACCCATATCCATTTAGTAGAAGCCAGATAAACAGGTTTCGGAGAAGTGAATTCAAAAGGAAAAATATAAAAACAGACTACAAGGTGAGGACACCCACTTCCTACATCAAGCTAAAAACGAAAGCGTAGGACGATTAAGACTCTTCTTATTACACATCGAAGAACACGAGGCTAAGAGAAACAGAAACTGCAACATATACACATCGAAGAACACGAGGCTAAACGAAAGTAATTGAAAAGGTGTTACTTATCAAAGCTCGTTTTACAGGTTCGGTGCAGCTCCTCTTTTACTTGCCACGCTCCTCAAAGATGTCCCCAATATCCCGTGTTTGGTCTTCATTGCTCCTCTGCATGTTCGCACTTGTGGTTTTAAAATCTCAACATGGCAAGAAAAATATACTAGTAATACTCACGCATCTTGTGGGCAACATTAAAGCACTCGTCTTCCATGTTAGAGCATCTCCAACAGAAGCGCAACGTGCAACGCTTTAAAAAAGCGTTTACAGTGCTGAGATCAAGAAGTAGAGATAGAGAGTAGAGACATAGATAGTTCTCAGCATAGATATAGCATAGATAGATAAAAAATAGATAGTTCAACTACTCCTCGTCGTCCGACTCCTCCTCGGTGATGTCCTCCTCCGACGTCTCAATGTAGGCGTGAAGATACCGATCGTCGTCGGATTCCTAGGGCGACGCTGCTCCTAGCCTCATGTTGAATTGAGGATCCGCTTTTCACGTACGCTTGTCCTCGTGGCCCTCCTTTGCGTGTAGAACTCGCGCTCGTTGATGATGTCCTGCGGGAAGCGTTGGTGCCACAGCGCCATGGCTTCCTCATCCATCTCAGCGATGCCGAGATGGTGCTCCCGCCTTCGGTTGTCGTGACGATCCTCGTCGGTGATAAGCCGCGGCAGAGGCGCGAGCTCCTGCGCCCGCTCCTGCATCGGCACGTTGGGGAAGTTCAATGTTCTATGAGGCCACCGGAGGCGCCACGCCGCCGCGTCATACACGTGTGCGGCCTTGTTGGCGGTGTCGAAATTGCCGAGGCCGAGGCACATCCCGCGGAACCGGATCTCGGCAGAGAAGACGCCGGAGGGGCGCAAGCCGACGCCGCGGTATCCCCAAGTTTCTTGGTGACGCGGCGGCGACGAGGCGAGAAAGAGTGGGGAGAGAGCGGTGGCGAGGCGCAGAGCAGGGAGAGAGCAGTGGCGAGGCACAGTTCAGGGAGAGAGCAGTGGCAAGGCACAGAGCGGTGGGAGGGCGTTGGATTTTATAAAGCGCACCGGACGCCGCGCGCCAAAACTAGCGCGCGCCCGGTCGCTTGTTTCCGTGCGCGTGCGCGATCCTTGACGTCCCTGCTATCTCTACTCTCTTCTCTATTGTTATATTTATTTTATATTTAATATATATCCCTACTCTCTTCTCTACTGTTATATTTATTTTATATTTCATATTTATCTCTACTCTCTTCTCTACTTTTACATTTATTTTATATTTAATATTTATCTCTACTTCTCTACTCTCTACCCTTTTTTCTTCTTTTAAAACACAGAGTTGGTGATGATGGTGTGCCTGCCATCCTGCAATATAGGTCGTCCGATTTATATCCGATGGATAGGAAGGGAACTATGGCAATTTTGCAGAAAGATACCCACACCCCTCTCCAGATTTGCAAATAAGGCCTTCCCTCGTTCATCCTTTTCTCCTACAAGATAAACTACTCATACAAATGCCTCTTGATGTTTCGTGCAACACATGGGCATCTTGCTAGTTCTAAAAAACTTTCCATCATTTGCCACACTACTGGTTGCAGATGAAGAACCTACCCAAGCACAGCGCGATACAGGAGCGACGCACAATTACAAGCTGATATTCTGTTGGACAATGGAGGCTATAACCAATTACTTTTACGAGAACACTAGCAACCAGGAATTTTGAAGGGTAGGTATGAACAAAATTGGAACTGCACATGTACTGCTAAGTGATTCAATACACACATTACCAATCGAGGAGGAGAATGATGGTCGCGGCGGCCTCTGTGCATCATGGTCGAGAGTGGGAGTCAGTTCATTGTCCACCACGGTGGCGCTTCTACGCTTGGCGTCGGCTTTCGGGAAGCAGATCCGAGACCGTGGAAGACAGTGCCGGGGAAGAGGCTCCGTGTATGAAAACGATGGTGGACCGGCTCCAGTGCGGTGTACGAGGTCGTCGATGAGGCAGATGCGCTACGGTGGGTGAGTGCACTGATGGAGAAGGGGAGGAGCACGAAGGCTGCAGTGCCGTGGAGAAGTCTATTTTGCTGTGGGGATGGAAAATGGGGAGTATTCAGGTGTACTACTCTAGGTGCCGGGGTGGGATTGGCTGGGTAGGGTGAACCTAAAGTTACGAAAACAGCCCCCTACCAAGCGTCATCCGTAGGCCTGTTCCGAAGGCTATGATGGTAACTTCGCACTGCTCGAATCAGGGTAGCGGGAGATTTTCCTGCCGACCTCAAAATTTTGTGACACTGAACTCCCCGTGTGGCGTGTTGGGTGATTGGTCTAAGCAACTAGCGAGTAGTACTAGTACTCCCTCAGATTTTATTAACTCTGCATATTAGGTTTGATTGAAGTCAAACTTCCTAAAGTTTGACCAAGTTTATAGAAAAATATAAACATTTACCTTAACAAATATGTATGATGTGAAAGTACATTCAATTATGAATCTAATGGTATTTATTTGTTATTGTATATCTTAATATTTTTTGTTATAAACTTTCTGAGAATTTACAAAACTTGACTTTGACAAATGTAATACACAGACTTAAATAAAAACCGAGGGAGTACACATTTGTTTTCTTAGTTTGTAGTGAATTAATCATTTGTTGTAATTGTGAAATAAATATATTAGGCTAATGACTTCGAATGTAATGGTCTATACAATTCAATAATTACAATCATTGTTGAATTCCAAGATGTATACGAGGTCTATAGTACTTCACAATATGCTCAAACTCACATAATCCCAATCAAATGAGAATCTAAATGTATTTCATAGTTATTCTTTGTAGGATGCAAGAAAACCAACCATAACTCTACATCATCCATTATAAAAGCAACATTTTGAACACATCCCAATGTGTGAATGAAACATGTAGAGAGAGCTTGCGAAGATGGAGCAGATAGGGCGGTAAAGATTGTGTGTATGTGGACAAGAGAGTACGAGACAAACCTAACGAGACAGAGAGATAGAGAGAGAAAGAGAGAGGAAGAAGTTAGGTCTGTGAGAAAGATGGAGACATGTAATATACGGGAGATGTGTGTGCATCCGGATTTTGTAGACATGGAAAGAGAAGAGACAATAGGTTTGATGAGAGAGCTGGAAAAACATGAACGAGAGGGGAAGGATCTCGTGGGTTGAGGGATTGATAATTTTGTACGGGAGAGAGAGGGATTGGTAATTTTGTGCGGAAGAGAGAGGGGGGAGGAGTCAGTCAGCCGTCGTCACATCATCCTGCTTCCAAATGGCCCCGCATTCTCTAGTGCAGTGTGGTCGCCGTCTTCGATCTCCTCGATGCCCTCTTTGAAGGTTGAGGTGTTGTGCATGCTGGGGTGCAGAGAAGCACAAGCGAGAGTGGTCGCCATATAGCCTTGGATGGGGATGAATTGTGTGCTTGGGGGAGGGGGAGTCTGTGTGCGGTGTGTGTGTGTGTGTGTGTGTCAGGTATTGAGAGGAATCAAACCTATGGAGAGAAACGGGTGTGTATGTGACGGAAAGCTGCATGCCAAATAGGGTTTCCACGAAGAGATTGTGCGTGCGAGATAGAGAGCGATGTGCGTGCCTTGAGGTGGGTAGGGGCCGGGTGTGATACGTCTCCAACGTATCTATAATTTTCGATTGCTCCATGCTATATTATCTTCTGTTTTGGACATTATTGGGCTTTATTATTCACTTTTATATTATTTTTGGGACTAACATATTAACCGGAGGCCCAGCCCAGAATTGTTGTTTTTTGCCTATTTCAGAGTTTCACAGAAAAAGAATATCAAACGGAGTCCAAACGGAATGAAACCTTCGGGAACGTGATTTTTGGAATGAACATGATCCAGGAGACTTGGACCCTACGTCAAGCAACCAACAGGGAAGCCACGAGGTAGGGGGGCGCGCCTGCCCCCCCAGCCGCGCCCTCCACCCTCCTGGGCCCCCTGTTGCTCCACCGACGTACTCCTTCCTCCTATATATACCTACGTACCCCCAAACGATCAGATACGGAGCCAAAAACCTAATTCCACCGCCGCAACCTTCTGTACCCACGAGATCCCATCTTGGGGCCTGTTCCGGAGCTCTGCCGGAAGGAGCATCGATCACGGAGGGCTTCTACGTCAACACCATAGCCCCTCCGATGAAGTGTGAGTAGTTTACCTCAGACCTTCGGGTCCATAGTTATTAGCTAGATGGCTTCTTCTCTCCTTTTGGATCTCAATACAATGTTCTCCCCCTCTCTCGTGGAGATCTATTCGATGTAATCTTCTTTTGCAGTGTGTTTGTTGAGACCGATGAATTGTGGGTTTATGATCAAGTTTATCTATGAACAATATTTGAATCTTCTCTGAATTCTTTTATGTATGATTGGTTATCTTTGCAAGTATCTTCAAATTATCAGTTTGGTTTGGCCTACTAGATTGATCTTTCTTGCAATGGGAGAAGTGCTTAGCTTTGGTTCAATCTTGCGGTGTCCTTTCCCAGTGACAGTAGGGGCAGCAAGGTACGTATTGTATTGTTGCCATCGAGGATAACAAGATGGGGTTTTTATCATATTTCATGAATTTATCCTCTACATCATGTCATCTTGCTTAAGGCGTTACTCTGTTCTTATGAACTTAATACTCTAGATGCATGCTGGATAGCGGTCGATGTGTGGAGTAATAGTAGTAGATGTAGGCAGGAGTCGGTCTACTTGTCTCGGACGTGATGCCTATATACATGATCATACCTAGATATTCTCATAACTATGCTCAATTCTGCCAATTGCTCAACAGTAATTTGTCCACCCACCGTAAAATACTTATGCTCTTGAGAAAATCCACTAGTGAAACCTATGGCCCCCGGGTCTATCTTCCATCATATTAATCTTCCAACACTTAGTTATTTCTGTTGGTTTTTATTTTGCTTTTATTTTACTTTGCATCTTTATCATAAAATACCAAAAATACTACCCTATCATATCTATCAGATCTCACTCTCGTAAGTGACCGTGTAGGGATTGACAACCCCTTATCGCGTTGGTTGCGAGGATTTATTTGTTTTGTGTAGGTGCGAGGGACTCGCGTGTAGCCTCCTACTGGATTGATACCTTGGTTCTCAAAAACTGAGGGAAATACTTACGCTACTTTGCTGCATCACCTTTTCCTCTTCAAGGGAAAACCAACGCAGTGCTCAAGAGGTAGCAAGAAGGATTTCTGGCGCCGTTGCCGGGGAGGCTTACGCGAAGTCAAATCAAGATTTGACTCCCGACAACGAGCCATTTCTGGCGCCGTTGCCGGGGAGGTCTATGCAAAAGTCAACATACCAAGTACCCATCACAAACCCTTATCTCCCGCATTACATTATTTGCCATTTGCCTCTCGTTTTCTTCTCCCCCACTTCACCCTTGCTGTTTTATTCGCCCTCTCTTTTTTGTTCGCCTCTTTTTCGTTTGCTTTTTGTTTGCTCGTGTGTTGGATTGGTTGTTTGTCACGATGGCTCTACCTAGATTTGGTGATCTTCACCTTAAAAGGTTAGAAGAGATCGAAAGTAACGTCAGGAGTTTTATGGTTTTGCAATTCAAGCATAATAATTTCTTCAGAAACGAGCTTAAGGAACAAAAAAGCTTTATGAGTTATATGAATAAAGAGTTTGATGATATGCCTAAAGAATTTGATGGTTTAAGATCCCAAATTGCTCGTCTTGAGAAGTTGATAGCTGACATATCGGATAAGCAGGCTACCTTAGTTAATAAGATGGCCACTAAACCGGATTTCTATGAAAATAAAGATGAAGATCTAAAAGTTATTGATGTGTCCCCTATTAAATCTTTTTTTTGCAATATGAATCTTGATAATGATGGGACTGAATATGATCCACCTTTACCTAGAAGGTGTTCCAAAAATTCGGAGTTTTTAGATCTTGATGCTAAAATTGATAAAAGTGGGATTGAAGAAATCAAAACATTAGATATTAATAAAACCACTATTTTGGATTTCAAGGAATTTAATTATGATAATTGCTCTTTGATAGATTGTATTTCCTTGTTGCAATCTGTGCTAAATTCTCCTCATGCTTATAGTCAAAATAAAGCTTTTACCAAACATATCGTTGATGCCTTGATGCAATCTTATGAAGAAAAGCTTGAGTTGGAAGTTTCTATCCCTAGAAAACTTTATGATGAGTGGGAACCTACTATTAAAATTAAGATTAAAGATCATGAATGCTATGCTTTGTCTGATTTGGGTGCTAGTGTTTCCACGATTCCAAAAACTTTGTGCGATTTGCTAGGTTTCCGTGATTTTGGTGATTGCTCTTTAAACTTGCACCTTGCGGATTCCACTATTAAGAAACCTATGGGAAGAATTAATGATGTTCTTATTGTTGCAAATAGGAACTATGTGCCCATATATTTTATTGTCCTTGATATAGATTGCAATCCTTCATGTCCTATTATTCTTGGTAGACCTTTCCTTAGAACGATTGGTGCAATTATTGATATGAAGGAAGGGAATATTAGATTCCAGTTTCCATTAAAGAAAGGCATGGAACACTTCCCTAGGAAGAAAATAAAATTACCATATGAATCTATCATGAGAGCCACTTATGGATTGCCTACCAAAGATGGCAATACCTAGATCTATCCTTGCTTTTATGCCTAGCTAGGGGCGTTAAACGATAGCGCTTGTTGGGAGGCAACCCAATTTTTTTTTGCTTTTTGCTTCTGTTTAGGAATAAATATTTGTTCTAGCCTCTGGTTAGATGTGTTTTTATGTTTTAATTAGTGTTTGTGCCAAGTTAAACCTATAGGATCTTCTTGGATGATAGTTATTTGATCTTGCAGAAATTTCCAGAAACTTTCTGTTCACGAAAATAATTGTTAAAAATCACCAGAACGTGATAAAATATTGATTCCAATTCCTGATGATCAATAAACAAATTTTCTAGGTCTTCCTATATTTTCTGATTTTTTGGCGTTCCAGAAGTTTGCGTTAGTTACAGATTACTACAGACTGTTCTGTTTTTGACAGATTCTGTTTCTCGCGTGTTATTTGCTTATTTTGATGAATCTATGGCTAGTAAAAGAGTTTATAAACCATAAAGAAGTTGGAATACAGTAGGTTTAACACCAATATAAATAAATAATGATTTCATTACAGTACCTTTAAGTGGTCTTTTGTTTTCTTTCGCTAACGGAGCTCACGAGATTTTCTGTTAAGTTTTGTGTTGTGAAGTTTTCAAGTTTTGGGTGAAAGATTTGATGGATTATGGAACAAGGAGTGGCAAGAGCCTAAGCTTGGGGATGCCCATGGCACCCCCAAGATAATCTAAGGACACCAAAAAGCCAAAGCTTGGGGATGCCCCGGAAGGCATCCCCTCTTTCGTCTACTTCCATCGGTAACTTTACTTGGAGCTATATTTTTATTCACCACATGATATGTGTTTTGCTTGGAGCGTCTTGTATGATTTGAGTCTTTGTTTGTTAGTTTACCACAATCATCCTTTCTGTACACACCTTTTGAGAGAGACACACATGATTCGGAATTTATTAGAATAATCTATGTGCTTCACTTATATCTTTTGAGCTATATAGTTTTGCTCTAGTGCTTCACTTATATCTTTTAGAGCACGGTGGTGGATTTGTTTTATAGAAACTATTGATCTCTCATGCTTCACTTATATTATTTTGAGAGTTTTAAAATAGCATGTTAATTTTCTTTAATTAATATCATGAGAAATTTGATGCTTGTTTTGAGATATAAAGGTGGTAATATCATAGTTGTGCTAGTTGAGTAATTGTGGAATTGAAAAATACATGTGTTGGAGTTTGTGATTCCCGTAGCATGCACGTATGGTGAACCATTATGTAACAAAGTCGGAGCATGAAGTATTTGTTGATTGTCTTCCTTTGTGTGGCGGTCGGGATCACGCGATGGTTAACTCCTACCAACCCTTCCCCTAGGAGCATGCGTAGTAGTACTTTGCTTCGAGGGCTAATAAATTTTTGCAATAAGTATATGAGTTCTTTATGACTAATGTCAGTCCATGGATTATACGCACACTTACCTTTCCGCAATTTTCTAGCCTCTTCGGTACCGTGCATTGCCCTTTCTCACCTTGAGAGTTGGTGCAAACTTCGCCAGTGCATCCAAACCCCGTGATATGATACGCTCTATCACACATAAACCTCCTTATATCTTCCTCAAAACAGCCACCATACCTACCTATCATGGCATTTCCATAGCCATTCCGAGATATATTGCCATGCAACTTTCCACCGTTTCATTTGTCATGACATACTCCATCATTGTCATATTGCTTTGCATGATCATAGTTGACATTGTATTTGTGGCAAAGCCACCGTTCATAATTCTTTCATACATGTCGCTCTTGATTCATTGCATATCCTGGTACACTGCCGGAGGCATTCATATAGAGTCATATTTTGTTCTAAGTATTGAGTTGTAATTCATGAGTTGTAAGTAAATAAAAGTGTGATGATCATCATTATTAGAGCATTGTCCCAAGTGAGGAAAGGATGATGGAGACTATGATTCCCCCACAAGTCGGGATGAGACTCTGGACTAAAAAAAAGAGGCCATAAAAAAAGAGAAAAGGCCCAAATAAAAAAAAAGAGAGAAAAAGAGAGAAGGGACAATGTTACTATCCTTTTACCACACTTATTCTTCAAAGTAGCACCATGATCTTCATAATAGAGAGTCTCTCATTTTGTCACTTTCATAGACTAGTGGGAAATTTCATTATAGAACTTGGCATGTATATTCCAATGATGGGCTTCCTCAAATGCCCGAGGTCTTCGTGAGCAAGCAAGTTGGATGCACACCCACTTAGTTTCTTTTTGAGCTTTCATACACTTATAGCTCTAGTGCATCTGTTGCATGGCAATCCCTACTCCTCGCATTAACATCAATTGATGGGCAACTCCATAGCCCGTTGATTATCCTCGTTGATGCGAGACTTTCGCCTTTTTCTTTTTTGTCTTCCCACATAACCCCTACCATTATACCTTATTCCACCATAGTGCTATATCCATGGCTTGCGCTCATGTATTGCGTAAGAGTTGAAAAGGCTGAACCGCGTTAAAAGTATGAACCAATTGCTTGGCTAAAACCGGGGTCGTACATGATATGAATATTTTGTGTGGGGAAGATGGAGCATAGCCAGACTATATGACTTTGTAGGGATAACTTGCTTTGGCTATGTTATTTTGATAAGACATAATTGCTTAGTTAGTATGCTTGAAGTATTATTGTTTTTATGTCAACATTAAACTTTTATCTTGAATCATATCAAATCTGAACATTCATGTCACAATGAGAAGAATTACATTGAAATTATGCCAAGTAGCATTCCGCATCAAAAATTCTGTTTTTATCATTTATCTACTCGAGGACGAGCAGGAATTAAGCTTGGGGATGCTTGATACGTCTCCAACGTATCTATAATTTTTGATTGCTCCATGCTATATTATCTTCTGTTTTGGACATTATTGGGCTTTATTATTCACTTCTCTATTATTTTTGGGACTAAGCTATTAACCGGAGGCCCAGCCCAGAATTGCTGTTTTTTGCCTATTTTAGAGTTTCGCAGAAAAAGAATATCAAATGGAGTCCAAACGGAATGAAACCTTCAGGAACGTGATTTTTGGAACGAACATTATCCAGGAGACTTGAACCCTACGTCAAGCAACCAACAGGGAAGCCACGAGGTAGGGGGCACACCTACCCCCCCAGGCACGCCCTTCACCCTCGTGGGCCCCTGTTGCTCCACCGACGTACTCCTTCCTCCTATATATACCTACGTACCCCCAAACGATCAGATACGGAGCCAAAAACTTAATTCCACCGCCGCAACCTTCTGTACCCACGAGAACCCATCTTGGGGCCTGTTCCGGAGCTCCGCCGGAAGGGGCATCGATCACGGAGGGATTCTACATCAACACCATAGCCCCTCTGATGAAGTGTGAGTAGTTTAACTCAGACCTTCGGGTCCATAGTTATTAGCTAGATGGCTTCTTCTCTCCTTTTGGATCTCAATACAATGTTCTCCCCCTCTCTCGTGGAGATCTATTCGATGTAATCTTCTTTTGCGGTGTGTTTGTTGAGACCGATGAATTGTGGGTTTATGATCAAGTTTATCTATGAACAATATTTGAATCTTCTCTGAATTCTTTTATGTATGATTGGTTATCTTTGCAAGTCTCTTCGAATTATCAGTTTGGTTTGGCCTACTAGATTGATCTTTCTTGGAATGGGAGAAGTGCTTAGCTTTGGGTTCAATCTTGCGGTGTCCTTTCCCAGTAACAGTAGGGGCAGCAAGGCACGTACTGTATTGTTGCCATCGAGGATAACAAGATGGTTTTTTTATCATATTGCATGAATTTATCCCTCTACATCTTGTCATCTTGCTTAAGGCGTTACTCTGTTCTTATGAACTTAATACTCTAGATGCATGCTGGATAGCGGTCGATGCGTGGAGTAATAGTAGTAGATGCAGGCAGGAGTCGGTCTACTTGTCTCGGACGTGATGCCAATATACATGATCATACCTATATATTCTCATAACTATGCTCAATTCTGTCAATTGCTCAACAGTAATTTGTCCACCCACCGTAAAATACTTATGCTCTTGAGAGAAGCCACTAGTGAAACCTATGGCCCCCGGGTCTATCTTCCATCATATTAATCTTCCAACACTTCGTTATTTCCGTTGCTTTTTATTTTACTTTGCATCTTTATCATAAAATACCAAAAATACTATCCTATCATATCTATCAGATCTCACTCTCGTAAGTGACCGTGTAGGGATTGACAACCCCTTATCGCGTTGGTTGCAAGGATTTATTTGTTTTGTGTAGGTGCGAGGGACTCGCGTGTAGCCTCCTACTGGATTGATACCTTGGTTCTCAAAAACTGAGGGAAATACTTACGCTACTTTGCTGCATCACCCTTTCCTCTTCAAGGGAAAACCAACGCAGTGCTCAAGAGGTAGCAGGGTGACGGTGTCAAAATGTGTGCGTTGATGCATGTGTTACATGCGATCGTGCGAGGGACGGACGAATCGAGAGAGATGGTTGTTGTGTTATGGATGCTCCTCTCTCTCTCATGCACACAAGTACAAATAGAAGACCGTTCTCTCATGTATACACAATATATTGGCATCTGTCTATCTCTCACTCATGCATTATCATTTGCACATTCACACCTCTCTATGTCTCTATCACACGCACACCGTCTCCACATTACCTTTCCACCACAACACACATATGGACACATACACACGTTCTCTCTCAGTCACACACACAAAATCAGTATTAAAAAAACTAGGGTGCACCTAAAACGTCCAAATCCAAATAAACACGAACTGGAGCTAAATTCAAATATATGGAAATATTGTAGCGTCAAGAACTTTTCCAGGAAAAATGGTTGAGTAATATTCGGGGATTGTTTTCACACACACAAAAAGGTTCGATGGATGTCCTTCGAGCGCGACACGGTGACGCACCGTTTGATCGACCGCGCGGCTGTGGTTCACGCGCTTACACAGGATTCTGTATCGTGGCAGTGGTAACTAATATAAGCGCTACCTTAGTCTAATGTTTACGTGTACTAGTACGGTTTTCTTTTAAGTTTGACCAACCCTATATAAAACTGAACTAAGCTCCCATACGCGCACTTATCAATATGCCGCCGCCGCCGTTGCGCATGCTGGCGCCTGCCTGCTCTGGCCAACCATTTCTCGCCCATCACCACCGTGTCGCCGCCATCTTTGTACCATGAAGCCGAAGGCTCGCCCGCTCACGTCGTCTGCAGTCCCTCCTCGCGATGCCGCCGCGATGCCAAGCACGCGAGCAGCTGCTGATCCGCGTCTATGCACGCAATGTACGAAGAGGAGGACGAGCGCGTGCTCCAGCACGCCGGCGAGGAGGAACTAGCGTGTCATTGTCATCTCCGCCCGCGCGGAGGAGGAGCGCATGGTGGCTGTCGCAGCAGAAGCCGGTCGCTCCCGTGCCGAGCCTGCAAACCGGGTGCGGACGCGGAATCTACCTTGGAGACCTTGAATGCCACGTGGATCCTACAATCTGAAGGAGCAATTTGGGTCGGTCGACTCTTGTGAGCCGTTGGATGCAACATGGATGGCTAGAAGGGCTTCTTCAACCTCCGAAATTGATGCACTGTTCATCTTCTCAACCCACCACACGCCTAGCCGCCGGCCGCCGCCGCCCCGCCCTCCCCTGAACCGCCTGCCACCGCCATGTCCCCCCACCCCCGCCATCCGTTTAACCCCGGGCACGATCCATTTTTTCCGGCGAACTGCATTTCACACCCAACACACATAAGATAGATCATCGGCACCCTGCCACCCTAATATAGATACTAGGGTAGCTCCTTGTTGGAAATATGCCCTAGAGGCAATAATAAATTGGTTATTATTATATTTCCTTGTTCATGATAATCGTTTATTATCCATGCTAGAATTGTATTGATAGGAAACTCAGATACATGTGTGGATACATAGACAACACCATGTCCCTAGTAAGCCTCTAGTTGACTAGCTCGTTGATCAATAGATGGTTACGGTTTCCTGACCATGGACATTGGATGTCGTTGATAACGGGATCACATCATTAGGAGAATGATGTGATGGGCAAGACCCAATCCTAAGCCTAGCACAAGATCGTGTAGTTCGTTTGCTCAGAGCTTTTCTAATGTCAAGTATCATTTCCTTAGACCATGAGATTGTGCAACTCCCGGATACTGTAGGAATGCTTTGGGTGTACCAAACGTCACAACGTAACTGGGTGGCTATAAAGGTGCACTACAGGTATCTCCGAAAGTGTCTGTTGGGTTGGCACGAATCGAGACTGGGATTTGTCACTCCGTGTAAACGGAGAGGTATCTCTAGGCCCACTCGGTAGGACATCATCATAATGTGCACAATGTGACCAAGGAGTTGATCACGGGATGATGTGAGTTACGGAACGAGTAAAGAGACTTGCCGGTAACGATATTGAACAAGGTATAGGGATACCGACGATCGAATCTCGGGCAAGTAACATACCGATAGACAAAGGGAATTGCATACGGGATTGATTGAATCCCCGACATCGTGGTTCATCCGATGAGATCATCGTGGAACATGTGGGAGCCAACATGGGTATCCAGATCCCGCTGTTGGTTATTGACCGGAGAACGTCTCGGTCATGTCTGCATGGTTCCCGAACCCGTAGGGTCTACACACTTAAGGTTCGATGACGCTAGGTTTATAGGGAAAGTATGTACGTGGTTACCGAATGTTGTTCGGAGTCCCGGATGAGATCCCGGATGTCACGAGGAGTTCCGGAATGGTCCGGAGGTAAAGATTTATATATGGGAAGTCCTGTTTTGGTCACCGGAAAAGTTTTGGGTGATATCAGTAATGTACCGGGACCACCGGGAGGGTCCCGGGGGTCCACCAATTGGGGCCACCAGCCCCAGAAGGCTGCATGGGCCAAGTGTGGGAGGGGACCAGCCCCAGGTGGGCTGGTGCGCCCCCCCACCAAGGCCCAAGGCGCATGGGAGAGTGGGAGGGGGCAAACCCTAGGTCCAGATCGGCCTTAAGGCCCACCCTAGTGGCGCCCCCCCTATCCTCCCCTTGGCCGCCCCTTGGATGGGATCTAGGGCTGGCCGCCACCCCTTGGGGAGGGAACCCTAGAGGGGGCGCAGCCCCCTCCCCCCTATATATAGTTGAGGTTTGGGGCTGCCCAAGACATGAGAACGTCTCTCTTTCGGCGGAGCCCTACCCCTCTCCCTCCTCCTCCTCTCCCGCGGTGCTTGGCGAAGCCCTGCGGGATTTCCATGCTCCTCCATCACCACCACGCCATCGTGCTGCTACTGGATGGAGTCTTCCCCAACCTCTCCCTCTCACCTTGCTGGATCAAGGCGTGGGAGACGTCACCGGGCTGCACGTGTGTTGAACGCGGACGCGCGGTGGTTCGGCGCTTATATCGGAATCAACCGCGATCTGAATCGCTACGAGTACGACTCCCTCATCCGCGTTCTTGCAACACTTCCGCATCGCGATCTACAATGGTATGTAGATGCACTCCCCTTACCACTGTCGGGATTGCCACGCTCCTCCATCACCACCACGCCGTTGTGCTACTGCTGGATGGAGTCTTCCCCAACCTCTCCCTCTCACCTTGCTGGATCAAGGCATGGGAGACGTCACCGGGCTGCACGTGTGTTGAACGCGGAGGCGCCGTGGTTCGGCGCTTATATCAGAATCAACCGCGATCTGAATCGCTACGAGTACGACTCCCTCATCCGCGTTCTTGCAACGCTTCCGCATCGCGATCTACAATGGTATGTAGATGCACTCCCCTTCCCTCGTTGCTAGATTACTCCATAGATTGATCTTGGTGATGCGTAGAAAATTTTGAATTTCTGCTACGTTCCCCAACAGTGGTATCAGAGCCAGGTTTATGCGTAGTTTCTATGCACGAGTAGAACACAAAGTAGTTGTGGGCGTTGATGTTGCCAATTCTTCTTGCCGCTACTAGTCTTATCTTGTTTCGGCGGCATTGTGGGATGAAGCGGCCCGGACTGACCTTACACGTACGCTTACGTGAGACAGGTTCCACCGACTGACATGCACTAGATGCATAAGGTGGCTAGTGGGTGTCTGTCTCTCCCACTTTAGTCGGAACGGATTCGATGAAAAGGGTCCTTATGAAGGGTAAATAGAAATTGGCATATCACGTTGTCGTTTTACATAGGTAAGAAACGTTCTTGCTAGAAACCTATACAAGCCACGTAAAAACTTGCAACAACAATTAGAGGACGTCTAACTTGTTTTTGCAGCATGTGCTATGTGATGTGATATGGCAAGAAGATGTGATGAATGATATATGTGATGTATGAGATTGATCATATTCTTGTAATAGGAATCACGACTTGCATGTCGATGAGTATGACAACCGGCAGGAGCCATAGGAGTTGTCTTTATTTTTTGTATGACCTGCATGTCATTGAATAATGCCATGTAAATTAATTTACTTTATTGCTAAGCGCGTTAGCCATAGAAGTAGAAGTAATCGTTGGCGTGACAACTTCATGAAGAAACAATGATGGAGATCATGGTGTCATGCCGGTGACAAAGATGATCATGGTGCCCCGAAGATGGAGATCAAAGGAGCAAAATGATATTGGCCATATCATGTCACTATTTGATTGCATGTGATGTTTATCATGTTATGCATCTTATTTGCTTAGAACGACGGTAGTAAGTAAGATGATCCCTCACTAAAATTTCAAGAGACGTGTTCCCCCTAACTGTGCACTGTTGCGAATGTTTGTTGTTTCGAAGCACCACGTGATGATCGGGTGTGATAGATTCTAACGTTCGAATACAACGGGTGTTGACGAGCCTAGCATGTACAGACATGGCCTCGGAACACATGCGAAACACTTAGGTTGACTTGACGAGCCTAGCATGTACAGACATGGCCTCGGAACACAAGAGACTGAAAGGTCGAACATGAGTCGTATAGCAGATACGATCAACATGGAGATGTTCACCGATGATGACTAGTCCGTCTCACGTGATGATCGGACACGACCTAGTTTGACTCGGATCATGTATCACTTAAATGACTAGAGGGATGTCTATCTGAGTGGGAGTTCAATAATCAGATGAACTTCATTATCATGAACATAGTCAAAAGGTCTTTGCAAATTATGTCATACGCTTTAGTTCTACTGTTTAAGATATGTTCCTAGAGAAAAATTTAGTTGAAAGTTGGTAGTAGAAATTATGCGGACTGGGTCCGTAAACTGAGGATTGTCCTCATTGCTGCACAGAAGGCTTATGTCCTTAATGCACCGCTCGGTGTGCTGAACCTCAGCGTCGTCTGCAGATGTTGCGGAACATCTGACATACACGTTTTGATAACTACGTGATAGTTCAGTGCGTAATGCTAACGGTTTAGAATTGTGGCACCAAATACGGTTTTGAAACGTCGCAGAACATATGAGATGTTCTGAAAACTGAAATTGGGATTTCAGACTAGTGCCCACGTCAAGAGGTATGAGACCTCTGACAAGTTTCTTAAGCCTGCAGACTAAGGGAGAAAAGCTCAATCGTTGAGCATGTGCTCAGATTGTTTGAGTGCCACAATCGCTTGAATCGAGTGGGAGTTAATCTTCCAGATGAGATAGTGATGGTTCTCCATAGTCACTACCACCAAGCTATTAGAGCTTCGTGATGAACTATAACATATCAAGGATAGATATGATGATCCTTGAGCTATTCGCGATGTTTGACACCGCGAAAGTAGAAATCAAGAAGGAGCATCAATTGTTGATGGTTAGTAAAACCACTAGTTTCTAGAAGGACAAGGGAAAAAGGGATACTTCATGAAACAACAAGTCATTTGCTGCTCTAGTGAAGAATCCCAAGGTTGAACCCAAACCCGAGACTAAGTGCTTCTGTAATGAGGGGAACGGTCACTGAAGCCGAACTACCCTAGATACTTGGTAGATGAGAAGGCAGACAAGGTCGACAGAAGTATATTGGATATACATTATATGAATGTGTACTTTACTAGTACTCCTAGCAGCACCAGGGTATTAGATACCGGTTCGGTTGCTAAGTGTTAGTAACTCGAAATAAAGCTGCGGAATAAACGGAGACTAGCTAAAGGTGAGATGACGATATGTGTTGGAAGTGTTTCCAAGGTTGATGTGATCAAGCATCGCATGCTCCCTCTACCATCGAGATTTGGTGTTTGCGTTGAGCATGATTGGATTATGTTTATCGCAATACGGTTATTCATTTAAGGAGAATAATGGTTACTCTGTTTATTTGAACAATACCTTCAATGGTCTTGCACCTAAAATGAATCTCGATCGCAGTGATACACATGTTTGTGCCAAAAGATATAAGATAGTAATGATAGTACCACATACTTGTGGCACTGCCACTTGAGTCATATTGGTGTAGAACGCATGAAGAAGCTCCATGTAGATGGATCTTTGGACTCACTCGTTTTTGAAAAGATTGAGACATGCGAACCATGTCTATTGGTATATATGCATGAAGAAACTCCATGCAGATGGATCGTTTGGACTCACTTGATTTTGAATCACTTGAGACATGCACATACCACATGGGCAAGATGACTAAAAGGCCTCGTTTTCAGTAAGATGGAACAAGAGAGCAATTTATTGGAAGTAATACATTTTGATGTATGCAGTCCAATGAATGTTGAGGCATGCAGTGGATATCGTTATGTTCTTACTTCACAGATGATTTGAGTAGATGCTGAGAATATTTACTTGATGAAACACAAGTCTGAATTATTGAAAGGTTCAAGTAATTTCAGAGTGAAGTTGAAGATCGTCGTGACAAGAGGATAAAATGTCTATGATATGATCATAGAGATATCTGAGTTACGAGTTTAGCACACAATTAAGACATTGTGGAAAGTGTTTCACAATTAATACCGCCTGGAACACCATAGTGTGATGGTGTGTCCGAACATCATAATGACACCCTATTGGATATGGTGCATACCATGATGTCTCTTATCGAATTACCACTATCGTTTATGGGTTAGGCATTAGAGATAACCGCATTCACTTTAAAAGGGGCACCACGCAATTCCGTTGAGACGACACCGTTTAGAGAAACTTAAGTTGTCGTTTCTTAAAAGTTTGGGGCTGCGATGCTTATGTGAAAAAGTTTCAAGCTGATAAGCTCGAACCCAAAGCGGATAAATGCATCTTCATAGAAAACCCAAAACAGTTGGGTATACCTCCTATTTCAGATCTGGAAGCAAAAGTAATTGCTTCTAGAAATGAGTCCTTTCTCGAGGAAAAGTTTCTCTCAAAAGAATTGAGTGGGAGGATGGTGGAGACTTGGTAAGGTTATTGAACCATCACTTCAACTAGCGTGTAGCAGGGAACAGGAAGCTGTTCCTGTGGCACCTACACCAATTGAAGTGGAAGCTTATGATAGTGATCATGAAACTTCGGATCAAGTCACTACCAAACCTCGTAGGACGACAAGGATGCGTGCTACTTCAGAGTGGTACGTGATTCTGTCTAAGATATCATGTTGTTGGACAATACTGAACCTACGAGCTATGGAGAAGCGATGGTGGGCCCATATTCTAACAAATGGTTAGAAGCCATGAAATCCGAGATAAATGGATCTTTAAGAAGAAGACGAACGTGGACGGTAAGGTTACCGTCTATGAAGCTCAAATTGTGGCAAAGAGTATTTCCACAAGTTCAAGGAGTTGACTACGATGAGATTTTCTCATCCGTAGCGATGCTTAAGTCCGTCGGAATCATGTTAGCATTAGCTGCATTTATGAAATCTGGCAGATGAATGTCAAAACAAGTTTCCTTACCAGTTTTCGTAAGGAAAGGTTGTATGTGATACAATCAGAAAGGTTTTGTCGATCCTAAGGATGCTAAAAGGTATGCTAGCTCCAGCGATCCTTCCATGGATTAGAGCAAGCATCTCGGAGTCAGAATATACACTTTGATGGAGTGATCAAAGGTTTTGGGTTATACAAAGTTTGTTAGAAACTTGTATTTACAATAAAGTGAGTGGGAGCACTACAACATTTCTGATAAGTATATGTGAATGACATATTGTTGATCCAAAATGATGTAAAATTTCTGGAAAGCATAAAGGGTTGTTTGAAAGGAGTTTTTCAAAGGAAGACTTGGATAAAGCTGCTTACATATTGGGCATCAAGATCTATAGAGATAGATCAAGACGCCTGATGATACTTTCAAAGAACGCACACCTTGACATGTTTTGAAAGAGTTCAAAATAGATCAGCAAAGAAGGAGTTCTTGGCTGTGTTACAAGATGTGAGTATTGAGTAAAACTCAAGACCTGACCACAGCAGAAGAGAGAGAAAGGACGAAGGTCATCCCCTATGCTTCAGACGTAGGCTCTACAGTATGCTATGCTGTGTACCGCGCATGAAGTGTGCCTTGCCATGAGTTGGTCAAGGGGTACAATAGTGATCCGGGAATGGATCACATGACAGCGGTCGAACTTATCCTTAGTATCTAGTGGACTAAGGAATTTTCTCGATTATGGAGGTGAAAAGGGGTTCGTCATAAAGGGTTACGTCGATGCGAACTTTGACACTAATCCGGATGACTCTGAGTAGTAAACCGGATTCGTATAGTAGAGCAATTATTTGAAATGGCTCCAAATAGCGCGTGGTAGCATCCACAAGATGACATAGATATTCGTAAAGCACACACGGATCTGAAAGGTTCAGACCCGTTGACTAATAACCTCTCTCACAAGCATAACATGATCAAACCAGAACTCATTGAGTGTTAATCACATAGTGATGTGAACTAGATTGTTGACTCTAGTAAACTCTTTGGATGTTGGTCACATGGTGATGTGACCTATGAGTGTTAATCACATGGTGATGTGGACTAGATTATTGACTCTAGTGCAAGTGGGAGACTGTTGGAAATATGCCCTAGAGGCAATAATAAATTGGTTATTATTATATTTCCTTGTTCATGATAATCGTTTATTATCCATGCTAGAATTGTATTGATAGGAAACTCAGATACATGTGTGGATCCATAGACAACACCATGTCCCTAGTAAGCCTCTAGTTGACTAGCTCGTTGATCAATAGATGGTTACGGTTTCCTGACCATGGACATTGGATGTCGTTGATAACGGGATCACATCATTAGGAGAATGATGTGATGGACAAGACCCAATCCTAAGCCTAGCACAAGATCGTGTAGTTCGTTTGCTCAGAGCTTTTCTAATGTCAAGTATCATTTCCTTAGACCATGAGATTGTGCAACTCCCAGATACCGTAGGAATGCTTTGGGTGTACCAAACGTCACAACGTAACTGGGTGGCTATAAAGGTGCACTACAGGTATCTCCGAAAGTGTCTGTTGGGTTGGCACGAATCGAGACTGGGATTTGTCACTCCGTGTAAACGGAGAGGTATCTCTGGGCCCACTCGGTAGGACATCATCATAATGTGCACAATGTGACCACGGAGTTGATCACGGGATGATGTGAGTTACGGAACGAGTAAAGAGACTTGCCGGTAACGAGATTGAACAAGGTATAGGGATACCGACGATCGAATCTCGGGCAAGGAACATACCGATAGACAAAGGGAATTGCATATGGGATTGATTGAATCCCCGACATCGTGGTTCATCCGATGAGATCATTGTGGAACACGTGGGAGCCAACATGGGTATCCAGATCCCGCTGTTGGTTATTGACCGGAGAACGTCTCGGTCATGTCTGCATGGTTCCCGAACCCGTAGGGTCTACACACTTAAGGTTCGATGACGCTAGGGTTATAGGGAAAGTATGTACGTGGTTACCGAATGTTGTTCGGAGTCTCGGATGAGATCCCGGACGTCACGAGGAGTTCCGGAATGGTCCGGAGGTAAAGATTTATATATGGGAAGTCCTGTTTTGGTCACCGGAAAAGTTTTGGGTGATATCGGTAATGTACCGGGACCACCGGGAGGGTCCCGGGGGTCCACCAAGTGGGGCCACCAGCCCCAGAAGGCTGCGTGGGCAAAGTGTGGGAGGGGACCAGCCCCAGGTGGGCTGGTGCGCCCCCCCACCAAGGCCCAAGGCGCATGGGAGAGTGGGAGGGGGCAAACCCTAGGTCCAGATGGGCCTTAAGGCCCACCCTAGTGGCACCCCCTCTCCTCCCCTTGGCCGCCCCTTGGATGGGATCTAGGGCTGGCCGCCACCCCTTGGGGTGGGAACCCTAGAGGGGGCGCAGCCCCCTCCCCCCCTATATATAGTTGAGGTTTGGGGCTGCCCAAGACATGAGAACGTCTCTCTTTTGGCGCAGCCCTACCCCTCTCCCTCCTCCTCCTCTCCCGCGGTGCTTGGCGAAGCCCTGCGGGATTGCCATGCTCCTCCATCACCACCACGCCATCGTGCTGCTGCTGGATGGAGTCTTCCCCAACCTCTCCCTCTCACCTTGCTGGATCAAGGCGTGGGAGACGTCACCGGGCTGCACGTGTGTTGAACGCGGAGGCGCCGTGGTTCGGCGCTTATATCGGAATCAACCGTGATCTGAATCGCTACGAGTACGACTCCCTCATCCGCGTTCTTGCAACGCTTCCGCATCGCGATCTACAATGGTATGTAGATGCACTCCCCTTCCCTCGTTGCTAGATTACTCCATAGATTGATCTTGGTGATGCGTAGAAAATTTTGAATTTCTGCTACGTTCCCCAACACTCCTCTGCCGTCTTCTTCCTTACTGGGGTAGATTATGGGCACCCTGCCACCCTAACGTATTAAGTACAATAGGAACACGAAGATACGAGCAGTAGTGCCAACTGCAAGAAGAACAGTAGTAAGACATAGTACTAGTACTACCGTACGTACTAAAGAGTTCAAATAACGAGAAAGAACATCAAATAACGAGAAAGAACATAAACATAGTTCTGCTAGGGGCTCAGCACAACACACCCCTGAAATAAAACTAAGCAACTAGTCCTCTTGACAGTGTAGTAGAACCAGCCTGAGCGACAACACTGCCACCTTACTCGTAGTCCGAGTCCACGTCCTCGAATTCGTCCTCGTCCCTCTTGCTCTTCCTCTTCGCTGCCGCTTCTTTGCTTGAACCGGACACTGGGCTCTGCTTCTTCATCCAACACTTGTAGATATTTAAACAAAGGTAGGCATCCATTGCTGCGTACAGGATGTGATCTTCATCTATTTTCTTCGACTCCCATGCATGATGAAACTCGTGGTGAGGTTTCTTCAGTTTAGTGTACGAAGGATCAATCATGGCTGCTGCCAGGGTCAGCATTGAAGGCTGAGAGGACGACACCAGGCTTGCCTTCTGGAGATCGAAGGGCTGGCCTACAACGAGGCCTATCCGACCCAGGACATCCCTGTCGTTCCTAAAGTCTACAGTAACGAATTTCACTCTTTCGTCCTTGAGGAAGTTCTTAAAATCCTGGCACTCAACGTCGGCATGGCATATGTGGTAGACCAAGCACACGTTATGTACGCAAACCTGGTTCACGGCGGGCTTCTTCTTCTCTGCCTCCTTTAGAATCTTCTCGCTTTCTAGGACTGTGGTGTACTCAACATCTAGCCTAGCGACCCACTCATCCTTTGAACTGTTGAACATGCGTAGGAAGCGAGCAAGGCATGCTTTCACCGCCGCAGATCCACGGGTGTAGATGACGATGAACTCATCACCGGTGATGGCTCTAACCTGGTACTCAGCGGCGACCATGGAGATTTGGGAGGCCATGGATTTTGGAGGAGGGTGAGAAGAAGTTCAACTGGTGTAATGTGAAAGGACGGGACGACTGGGAGCGAACTATTGTAAGGAAGAAGATGGGGATGAGTAGGGCGTGCGAACGGCATGGGGTTGTTGGCTTGCCCGGTGGATAAACGACTGCACGTCCCCCAATCACACCAGCACGTGCATCGGAGGACACGTCGGCTCCCTGCTACGAGGAGAACGCTGCGCCCCCCGCCGAGACCCCAGCCTTGAGGAGCTTTGGAAAGAAATGGATGTCGCCTTGTGGGAGGCTTTGCCTCTGGCAGAGCGCGCCAAAATAGAGGCGGAGAAGAAGGCCGAGAAAGAGAAGTGCGCCGCGAGGCAAGCTGCCTGGCAGGCCTATGTCGCATCCGAGAGAGTCAGGCAATTGGCTCTTTGGCAGAAGGCTCATGCGAGGGCTGTGAGGGTGGCGGAGGACGCCCGTGCCAAAGCCCTGAGTGCAGTCGGACCCAAGCGCCTCATCTACGTTTGGCGGTACATGGACCGGGTGCACACTTCCAGCAAGGAGAAGTACCTGTTGGCGCCGGATTACCACACTGGTGAGATCGCACTCGCCCGCCGCCAAGCCGCCAAGCAGCACCTCGCGAGTTGCGAGGCTGAGGAAGAGGCGTTGTGTCAGCGCCGCTAGGAAACGGCCGCGCACCAGGGCACTCGTGGCGCGCCGCAAGCGCTCCTGCGAGCGACGTGGCTTTTATTAAGAATATAATTTAGTTTCGTAAGGCGATCTCATTAGTTTCGGGACGCAAATGATAAATCTCGAACGTTCGGGAATTATTATCATCCTTAATTAAGTTTGTAAAAGGAAAAGTTTGGAAACCTTGTGTATCCATACGCATTTTGTAAGTACGTGCATATAGCACAAACTTTATTTTATACTATCGCACTACACGTCTCTCTCTCTATATGCTTGCAAACTGTGCTACTCCCTCCGTCCAGGTGAATAAGTCATCTTTGGTTGTGCACCGTGACCAAGAAGGAGGGTAGACTTATACACCTAGACGGATGGAGTACTACTATTACTTATGTACGTGCAAATGCACATTTTAACATTACGATGCGGTTTTTGTAAAAGCAGAAAAACAACACTAGTCAAGCTTGTGAAATGATTCAATGAAAAACAAATGCAAAAATGCTCGTTTGATTGTTTACTTTTAGCTTCCTTCTCTGTGGTTATTTCTCTACTGTACTTTGTACGGAGTAGTATCTCACTGGTCGGGAAGGCATGCAAATTCCCAAACCGCTTCCTACACCCTGTACCAAATTTTTTGCCTAACAAGTTGTGCCGTGCAATTGGAATTCCAACTTGAGTACAGCTACTAGGAGTACCACGGGCCAGTTCTTTTAGGCTTCTAGATTAGTAGTAATCCCATAACTACTACATCCGTCCTGGTTTATTGGTCCCCATTGTAATCTGTGTCAAATTTTGACCATAAATTTAACTAATGAAATGTTTGTGCATGTCACATGCACTAACATTTTATCAGTTAAATCTTTGGTCAAAATTTAGCACAAATTACAATGGTGACGAATAAACCAGGACAGAGGTACTAGTAGTAGTTTAGAAGCCCAAACAAATGAGTGAGGCTCCTTAATGTTACTCTCCACTGTGACTAGTCTTATGGGAAAAGCCGGGGAAGAGACGGCTTAATTTTTAAGCAGCCAAAAGAACTGGTCCTAGGAGTAGTAGCTAGGGATACTAGGAGTAGTAGCTAGGCGAGTGTGCGAGATGAGCCGGAGAAAGTAAATGCAGAGAGATGAAATGCAAAAAAGACGGAGGGATGTGATGGTTGCTTGTCCATTTATTTTACCAGGCCACTTATTACTGGGAGTGGTTGGGTTTTGTGATATGACGGCTTTACTGCCGCGCCACGAGCAGGGTGAGACTCGCGTGCAGTGCCTCCCTCTACACTAGTACTACATCGGTCGTGGTTTATTAGTACCCCATTGAATTTGACTGAAGATTTAACTGACAAAATGTTAATGCATGTCAACAAAAACTATATCGTTGGATTCGTATTTGAACATAGTTTTCAATGATATAATTTTAGGTGACACGCATCAGCATTTATCGTACTATATATAATTTTTGTTCAATTTTTGGTCGTACTAATCTATAGTAAGGTGCCCGTGCGTTGCACGGAATAGTGAAAAGCATTGATCGGGGAGTTGTTTATTTTGACAAAGGATGTGGGGGTCATCTCATGTGTAATGGGTATCGATAGGTTTCTTCGGATATTATTTCATCTCTAGATCACAAACATCCGGGTGAAATAGATAAAAAAGTATCTTTTGCGAACAAAAGTGTTCAACTGTTCAACCTGCATCCAAAACTTGTGAAGAAATAACACTTATTGGGCTTTGCAAGAAATGATCTTTAAGAATTAGTTTTTGAGTATCGATTGTTATACATGTTGGCTACAGATGACATGGCACTTTCTTATAGTCAACAGTTGGCTATACTATTAAGTATTAACCATGCACTTATACACCTAGACGGAGGGATTAAATCAGGATGACTTGGAAGGGGGCAGAGGAGATGTAAGAAATGGTTCATCATAAGTCTTTCACCAATATTGTAGTAATAATTCATACATGGAAGATTCTAGACTAAACCATAAATGGATACACTTTTATTCATGCGCGATACTCCAATAGAGCAAGATCATGCATGGAAGTCTCCACATGCTTAGATAGCGGATTACATTGAGCGAAGACTAATGATCAACATTTAACTTGGTAATGCATATGTCCAGGTGAACCTCCATGGAGTCCCCGTGCACCACGTTGGGGGAGAAATCATACCATGCGTCTTCCATGTCCACATCGGTGGGAAGGTCCCAGCTCGGCACAGTCCTAGTCAGCTTGATGTATCCAGTGTCGCCGCCCACGTACCTCTCAAGGGTAGTAATAGTGAGCACGCACCCGTACATCGGCGTCGTGTCAGTGTCAGTGTCAGCGGCGTCGCCCCTGACGCACACTACAGAGACAGGGCGGTGGCCTGCGCGGGCTTCGCCGGTGCCCACGATCAAGAGGAAGACACTGCTGTCCTCCTTCGAGACTAGCAGGCGGCGGTGATCCTCCAGCGACTCCGGCACGGTGAATGGGTAGCACGTCTCGTACTTGATGTTCTCCGCCAAGGGCCAGTAGTGATCGCCGCACGCCTGTGTGAGGTGATGCACGATGTCCGCCGACGAGCCCCAAAATGGCATCAGGCACTCATAGAAGTAGACGAAGGGCTCCTTGGGGGCATCGACCAGGCCGTCCATGAAACGGGAGTGGCTGTAGGGGACGTTGCACCAGTTGAATATATGAGCAAGTTACTACAAGATTTAGTCCGAATAAGCACAAAATAAATCATGATGGCTATAACATAGATTAAACTAATCATGTGGACTAGCATAGTAGATGAACAGATCGAATCTAGGACACAGACTAGAAACATGAATTCTACCACGATTTCGAGCAGGAAGGACAGAAACACATACGGTGCAACGGGAGTAGCACCGGTGGCATTGAGATTGTCGCCCATGTCGTTGAGGAAGAGGTTGTCAAGGTCGGGGAAGAAGTCGTCGTCGGTGAAGTTGTCACTGCCAGCAGTCGCGAGAGTGCGCTCCCCAAATTCTAGCAGCGCCCGGCGAATGGAGCACAAGAGGGAGTGGCTATAGGGGACGTTGCGGCCGCTGAATGGAGCGCAGGAGTAGCACACGAAGCAGTAGATGCTGCTCCTCCCTAGTATCTATCTCCACTCTTATCTCTATCTCTACTACTCTTCTTTATTTTTTATAATATACTAGTAATGGTCAAATCGAATAGTACTGCGCCGCCCGCTGCACGCCCAGCTGAACACGCCTCGTCGCCTCCATCAAACCTCTTTGTTAAACCCGCATGCAAACCGAGAAACCTACTCCGGCCCGCGGGAGGAAATTTTCCGGTTGCCGTTGGAGAATAATAGAGTCACGTCCAATCCATTTGAGTTAATTGCGTGTATGATTCTCCCTTTATAAACAGTGAATTGCATCCTTAATCTTGTATTCTAAGTACTTTGTGGATTCCACTGTCAGTACAGTGTACATGACCTGCAGGCTGGCTACAGATTCGTATAGAAAGTTAGAAAGAAACAAATACATCCTTAATCTTGTATTCTAAGTACTCTATGGGTTCCACTCCCAGTACAGTAGGGAAAGAAGTATATATTAAAAAAAACTACAGTGTAGCACAGAATTAGAACTCAGGCCATCGCGCTGCAAGCATCCGGCCCGGACCAGTACACTAGGTGTTCGTTGCAGACGATGCAAGAGATAAACCTTTATAGCAATGATCTCGTCCGTTGCAACAGATCCAAAGTAGAATAATACATATTCACAAATTTGAAAGAAAACAGTTTAGTTTTGATATACATATCACTAAAAATATCTTATGTTTCACTCCAAATATATTCTTTGGGTATTTTGATGAGGTAAGGGTGCAATGTGGTTGGTTTCAAGATACTAAGGAGTTTTGTGTAAACTGGAGAAGAGAAGTGGGAATTGCTGCAAAAGGCCACAACTTACATCACAGTCGTTAGATGCAGATCTAATGGTCAGAAATAGCGGATGGCAGACACACCATCATCACCAACTGAGTCTTTTATAGAAGTAAGTAATATAGGAGTAGGAGTAGAGAAAAAACCGAGTTGGTGATGATGGTGTACCTGCCATCTTATAGTATAGACCGTCCGATCTATATCTGACGGATAGAAAGCAAACTATGACAATTTTACAAAAGATACCCGCACCTCTCTCCACATTTACAGATAAGGCCTTGCCTCGTTCATCCTTATCTCCCACAACCTCATTGTTGAGCAATTAAAAAAGGAAGTCTCTGGAACAATCTGGCATGGTGGGGCTGCCGGCGCCGTCCATCCCCATGCCTCCGCCCAGTTCGACCACCAGTCACCACCATGCCCCACTCCTCCTCACCTTATCTATCATCTTTCTCGAGATATCAGTTTTTCGATGAAATGGTCGAGATACCATGTTTCCGATAAAATTCTCGAGTTATCATTAGTTTTTACACATGGGATTACTCCTGCATGGGTCAATCACAACATGTGTTTTGTAAAAAAATGCATCTTGATGTTCCGTGCAATGCACGTGCATCTTGCTAGTTTCTTTTGCATATAATTCCACACACCACGTAGACACGGTCTTTGACCATTTTACAACTATGTTAGTATCATTGTTAGTGGTCAGCCAGTGCAAGTTATAGCCCCGGGTGTTTTAACCTTTTTTTAGTAATAAAATCTGGCGATTGTTTGCCACGAGCTCAATCATGGCGAATCCAACATAACCGTCAGATTTCCATCCAAAGGTGGCCTGTTTTTAAGCCATAGTATTTGACAAAAAATGCCACCCTTACACACGTATTGTAACTGCGTCGCGGGCGTTTGCAACTGCCATGTCTGCCAGTGAACGTTTGCTGGGGATTGGTGTTAGCACCGATGGCGGTTCGTAGTCGTTCCACGCTCCGGCATTGAAGTTTGTAACTATTTTAGATTAGAATATACTAATCTTCTGGTGCTAGTAGTAGAGCAGAGTCCTACTCAACTACTACTCTACAAAAGCAAGTTAGGGCATAGTAGTAGGTAGTGTAGGGAGTACCAGTACTGTGATCACTCAAGCAAGTTGTCTGGCATCGATATGACCCTACGCTGCCTGTATGTGTCTCATAAGTCAAGCGGCGTGCTTTAGTCATCATCACCTGTCCACTTCCCGCAACACATATTCGCTTCTCCATCCTTGTCCGCACATAATCGTCCAATCTTCCATCCCCGCTAAGGCACCTCCCCCCTCTTCCGAAACCCAATCACTAACAATGGCAGAACCGAGCAGCATCCGCCGAAAGAGTGGCTGGAATTCGCTCCCCACAGAGGTAATCAAGCTCATTGTTTCGTGTGTGGACAATCTTAGTACCATGCCGCTTGCCGCGTGCTCGTCGGGGCTATACTGTTTACTCAAAGCCCTTAGGACGGAGCTTTTTAAGCCAGCTCCTTGCTTGCTAATGCTGCCTGATCTTCAGAAATGGCGTGTCACACAGCATAGCGATCGTAGGGTGGCGAGCATCAACACTCTTGACTGTGATCCGATCCCCGTCACCCTCAACTACATTAACGGTATGTACTTGGTCGGCATGAACACATCTCGGATGGTGCTCGTCGACGGTGGCGGCAGCTGGATGCTCGTGGAGGTCTGCACGCGTCGATTGATCCCCCTTCCTTCAGTTAATACTGCACTGCTTTGGCACCGCGTCCCAGAATACTCGGAATCTTACAGTAGCCAACATGATACCAAGTTTGATTTGCTCAAGGTTGTAATCCGCCAAGTGCCCACAAGATCTGCAAATTATAAAGACTTCAGGCTAATTGCGATCTTCAACCGTGGTCTCGCCTATCTGAGAGGTCACTGCTTTAAGTGGATAAATTTGCACGTCCATCGCAGGATCATACATCCTCCATGGTTCTCTAATGCCATTGAACACAAGGGCTTCATTTACGCTGTCGACTCTTTCTATGGCTGGACGTATTGCTGGCCTACTCCAGTCATCGCTACAAACGGCTGTTACAGGAGTATGTTACCTTCCTATGATATCATGATGGCTTGCTTATATTACTGTCAACATTTACTGAAAACATATTCATGCTCATAACATGTTGTTCTTAAGATTGACTACATTAAGAGCCCTTTTTTATTTGACTCCAACTTGATATGATGTTGTAGGTCACCTGGTATCCCTACCCTTCCTAATCCCAAAACCTTTCAAAGAAAAGCCGCATGGCAGTTGCAGGTGGTTCCTGGCTCGATCAGACGTCGGCGAACGATTGATGATCGTTCGCACGTACTAGACGTGCTGTTTCGCGGAATACAATCACAGTCAGTGCAAGGTCTTTGAGTAGGATCCCAGCTTCTCTGGGCCTTCAGGGATTTTTGACTGGAGGCTGGTAAGTAGCCTTGGTACACGCTCTCTGTTTCTCGGACTGAATTATCCAATTAACCAGGAGATAACCGACGGCAAGGATCATGATGGCAGCGCGGTTTTGTTCATCAGGCAAAACTGTGTGTACACAGCGTACCATGCATCTCTGCATGCACCATACCCTGATATGTACCGCCATGCTCTACAGCCCAAAGTAGGAGAGAGGGTCAGAAGTATCAGACTTTGACCTACTAGCTGGAGTTTCCCCCGTCAGGCACCCATCTGGTTCAAGCCGTCAGCGAATCTCCATAGCTTGATAAATAGTAAGGTCTAACTGAGCCAGTTAGGTAGATGCGTACACTTGGTGTAGTAGGATCATTATTTAGTTTGATGCATAAACTTGTTCTTTTTTGGTAGCCCTTTTGTAATGATGGCTAATGTTTGGTTTGGAAGAGAGAGATGTATCATTACTCTTCTAGTCTGCTTACTGCTTCTGTTGCACCCCCAGCCCTAGTTGCTGCTGCTGCTGTTTTCAATGTACAATCAGTAGTATATTTCATCTGTTGGTTGAATAAATGTGTTGTTAGAATGACAAACACAATGTTTTGGAAGTCGTTGCATGGTCCGATCCTTTAGTGCCCCATACCGTACGTAGCGCATACTATTTTTCGTACGGAACACATTTTTCACTTGTGGATAACATGCAGCCACTGATGAATGCCCAATAGAGGAGCCCACAATTAACTGGAAGGGAGGCTCTCACATGAATCTGGCCCAGGTACATGCTCATGGTCCCCTAAACATAAATAAGTAAATAAATAAATAAAGCTAAATGCTCATGCACCAGTTCTTTAAATTCATGATTTAACAGGAGGATATTATTTCCTATGATAGTGTCGTTACATTCAGCCGATATAATTCTTAGGCAAAGATAGCGACCAGTCTTCTTTCTGCCACCATTTTCTTCCTGCAACCAGCGGACCCATGCAAATCGTAGTCAACATCATAAATAGTTCCGGTCCATTTTTTCAATAAGAATGTCCAACCCAGCCCAGCACATTGGCCACAACACTTTATCCTCCGCCTTGCTGCACTCGCCGCGGCGCCGCAGTCCGGCCCTGTCAACACAGTGAATCGGGAGAGGACTGTAGTTGTGAGTAGGACAGCACGGACCTATCAGGTCCACTCCCGAACACAAGAAAGCGCCTCTTTTACTACACAGATGCACCCCTCGTTTTTTACTCCAATCCACCCTGCTGATATCTCGGACCCACATCATTTTCAACTTATAGTCAAATAACAACAGAATTGCACAACTTTTTTTTGAGGATTTGTTCGGAGGAGCAGGCTATAAACTGGGTTGTGCGGTCTCTGTGGCCCGTCTAACAATATGACCAGCCCAGCAGTTTTTTCATTGGGAAAACAGGTAGGCCACTATTTCTTTTTGAAGAATACCCAAGCTAGGCCTATTTGTATTCTCCGACTTACTGGGCTGCAAATCTTTCAAGACGAGGAGGGATGCATTCCGGCCTGGCCAAAGAGTATGGTCTGTATGTGTTAAAAGTAAATGGAAAATTAGTTTCTTTCTTTTGTTTTTGTTCTTGACTGATACTTTTTATTTCATTGGATTTTAACATGACATAGTACTAATTTATTTTTAAATTTGTTTTAGTATGGCCACTAACTTTTGGATTAAGAATATTTTGTTCATGAGCAAAATTTGCGAATTTTCAAAATTTTGCACATTTTTAGTTCAATTTTTTAACCCTGGTATTGACCAGAAACTGGGCAGAAATTCTAAAAAAATGGAAAATTGGTTGTGATGTCTACTATACAACCTTCTTCTTGTAGATGTTCTTGGGCCTCCAAGTGCAGAGGTTTGTAGGACAGTAGCAAATTTCCCTCAAGTGGATGACCTAAGGTTTATCAATCCGTCGGAGGCGTAGGATGAAGATGGTCTCTCTCAAACAACCCTGCAACCAAATAACAAAGAGTCTCTTGTGTCCCCAACACACCCAATACAATGGTAAATTGCATAGGTGCACTAGTTCGGCGAAGAGATGGTGATACAAGTGCAATATGGATGGTAGATATAGGTTTTTATAATCTGAAATTATAAAAACAGCAAGGTAACTAATGATAAAAGTGAGCAAAAATGGTATTGCAATGCGTTGAAACAAGGCCTAGGGTTCATAATTTCATTAGTGCAAGTTCTCTCAACAAGGATAACATAATTAGATCATATAACTATCCCTCAACATGCAACAAAGAGTCACTCCAAAGTCACTAATAGCGGAGGACAAACGAAGAGATTATTGTAGGGTACGAAACCACCTCAAAGTTATTCTTTCCGATCAATCCATTGGGCTATTCCTATAAGTCTCACAAACAGCCCTAGACTTCATAGTAAAATAACACCTTAAGACACAAATCAACCAAAACCCTAATGTCACCTAGATACTCGAATGTCACCACAATTATCTCCAGGTTTGATTATACGATATGCATCACACAATCTCATATTCATCTATTCAAACCAACACAAAGAACTTCAAAGAGTGCCCCAAAGTTTCTACCGGAGAGTCAAGACGAAAACGTGTGCCAACCCCTATGCATAGATTCCCAAGGTCACGGAACCCGCAAGTTGATCACCAAAACATACATCAAGTGAATAAATAGAATACCCCATTGTCACCACAGGTATCCCACGCAAGACATACATCAAGTATTCTCAAATCCTTAAAGACTCAATCCAATAAGATAACTTCAAAGGAAAAACTCAATTCATCACAAGGAGATAGAGGGGGAGAAACAAGATCCAACTAAAGTAGCAAAGCTCGCGTTACATCAAGATCGTGCCACATCAAGAACACGAAAGAGAGAGAGATATCAAACACATAGCTACTGGTACATACCCTCAGCCACGAGGGTGAACTACTCCCTCCTCGTCATGGAGAGCGCCGGGATGATGAAGATGGCCACCAGTGATGATTCCCCCCTCCGGTAGGGTGTTGGAACTGAGTCCCGATTGGTTTTTGGTGGCTACAGAGGCTTGCAGCGGCGGAACTCCCGATCTAGGTTTCTTTTTAGGGGTTTCTATATTTGTAGGAATTTTTGGCGTCGATCTCACGTCAAGGGGGGTCTCTGAGTCATCCACGAGGCAGAGGGCGCGCCCTCCACCCTCTTGGATGGATCGGGACTCTTTGGCCCAACTATTTTACTCCGGGGGCTTCTTTTTCTCCATAGAAAATCATCAAAAACTGGCACGTCAATTGGACTTCGTTTGGTATTCCTTTTCTGTAAAACTCAAAAACAAGGAAAAAACAGAAACTGGCACTGGGCTCTAGGTTATTAGGTTAGTCCCAAAAATCATATGAAATATCATATAGATGCATATAAAACATCCAAGATGGATAATATAATAGGATGGAATAATCAAAAATTATAGATACGTTGGAGACGTATCAGGCTGCAATAAATTCCATATGAATTAGAAAAATGAGGAAAAATTATAAAAATAATAGCAAATGGTCTGTACACGCCACAGATTTCGAGGCTGACTTGTTTACGCAAGGCTTTGTCAGTTAACACACGATTCTAGCAGCAGTGACTGTTGGATGTCAATCCAACGGCCGACATGCTTCTTCAATCTCTGATCTTCCTGCTCCAGCCGCCAAAACAAGCGCTGGCGGGAGTGCATGCTCCCTCCCCTTGTGGCCCGCTGTCATGCCGCGTAGGCTTCACCAGCCCACCCTACTCCCTCCGCTGGCCTGGCCGCACGCAATCAACTGCCTCCTTATTACATGAAAAAAATGATTCCTCCCACTGACAGCTGGGGCGCACTGGTTCGGAGGCTGACCTGTGGGCCTACTAAGTTGACGTGTATGCAGGGCTTTGTCAACTTAGTCAACAAACGATTCTAGCAGCAGTGACCATTGGATTTGAATCGAACGGTCCTGCTGCTTCTTCAATCGCTGCTCTTCTGGCACCAGCCGCCCAAAAGCAGCGCCGGTGAGACCACCTGCTCCTGCCTCTAGTGGCCGGCTGTGTTGCTGTTGAGGCCTCACCGCCCCCTACTACTCCCACCGCTGGCTAGGCCCTGCGGCGACGGCAGGCTCACACCGCAGCCGGACCAGTGAACCCTCGTACTCATCTCTGCATGGGCTTCCACTATCGGGTCTTCCCCGGCTCCGCGTCGTCCCCTTCCTAGGCCTCACCGTCGTCCACCGCCCTGGTGCTCTTACTGCGGCATGGTCAACGTGGTCAAGGAACGACTTCAATCGGAAGAGTAGTGTACGTGGAGAGCCTGACAGCTTGGTCCACGGCCGCAGCAAGGAAGTGCCTCCTTATTACGCGGAAAATAATGATTCCTCCACCTGACAGCAGGGACCCACCAGACGGGCCACCTTATTTCGCGAAAAAAACATTTGCCCCCTGACTGCTGGGACCCACCAGCTACATCTTCGCACGCAAGGAGGTGCGTCCATATTACGGGAAAAAAATGATTCGCCCCCTGACTGCTGGGACCCACCAGCTACGTCTTCGCACGCAAGGAAGTGCCTGACAGTCGGGACCCACCTGGTCGAAGCGTACGTAGCATTGTCATTCTGGTCAAGAACGTGTACGTACATACTGGTCGATGTAGAGGCGTGCACGTGTCGTAGTAGAGGCGCGCACGTAGCATGTACATGTACGTACAGTGGCCAGGGTGCAAGAAAGTAAATACGGCCACGTACGTACATACAGGCGGGGTCTCGAACGCCTATTCGCGCATACGTACAGCCAGGGCTCGTGTACATGGCTGGGTAGGAACAGAGAAACTGCGTCATTGTCGTATTCATGGGGAGGCAACGGATGCATCGGGAGGCAACGGAACGCGTGCTGTTCATCGGGAGCCAACCGACTTGGACGGAACAGCCAATGGAAACGAGGCCTGGCGTACCGCAGAACGGAGGAAACGTCCTTGTGTTCGATTGGCCACGGTCGACACAGGATCTTGTTCATCAGGAGGGGTCTAGCGTATTGCAAAACGGAGGAAACAGACTTCTCTTGGACATCCTACGGTCGAAACGGGCTCCTGTTGATCGGGAGGGGTGTGGCATACCGCAAAACGGAGGAAACGGACTTGTGCTGGAGCGCTTCGGTCGAAACGGGGGTCCTGTTCATCGGGAGGGGTGTGGCGTACCACAAAACGGGACTCCACGGAATACTGTTCATATCCACCGTCGACCTCCTCTAGTCTCCACGGGCTACTGTTCATCCACCGTCGACCTCCTCCAGTCTCCACCTGCGACTGTTCATCCACGGGCTCCTGTTCATCCAGCCTCCACCGCGCGCTCCTCCACCGGCTACTGTTCAACCAGCCCTCTCGACGGGGTCCTGTTCAACCACCCCTCCACGGGCTACTGTTCATCCAGCCCTCCACCGACTATTGCTCAACCAGCTCTCCACGGGGTCCTGTTCATCCACCCCAACCGGCTCGATCGATCGGGGTTCTGTTCATCGAGCGGCAACAACCTCTA
>NC_057799.1:335506371-335528051 GCF_018294505.1 Triticum aestivum
CTGACTATTCATCTTGAGGCAGCATCGATCGGCTTCAGTTAGCAGCAGTAGCGAAGGAATCACTCGGGTTCAGTTAACAACAAGGGATCGATCGATCGCTCGGTTCAGTAACGCGTGGCCTGCAGCGTAATCGCTCGGGTTCAGTTAGAGCCCAACGCCTTGCTCGGGTTCAGTTAGAGGCAACGCCTCGCACACATGCATGTACGTACGAGAGAAACGCGCATCGCTCGGCCCCCGACCACCCACCGTAACCCGGAACTCCCTCAATATTTTCCTCGCCCTCGCTTCTACCACTGTTTTTTCCGTCATGGACGGCCCAAAGAATGTCATGCAGTTGTGTCTCCGGCCCGCCCAGGACGAAAAGCCCATTTTCTGTCATGATTTTTTGTCATATAAGTAGGAGCCCAACACATCTATGATGATACCGGGTTTTGTCACAATTATCATCATAGAAGTGTCATAAGCATGACAGAAAAAATTTCGTTCGGCCCAAAATGTCACGGATGTGTCTTTTTTTTTTGTAGTGCGAGGAGTGAACTGAAGCAGAATCAATTGTATGAAAGGTTGAGGAGGGACATGTATCAGGTCTAGTACACAACATGGCATAAATTATATAACCTATGGCTGACACATAGGGAATGACTTTCATTCTCTCTCTATCTTCCATCGTGGTCGGGCTTTGAGTCTTACTCAACTTCACACTTTGCAATACAGGAAAGAACCCTTTCTTTGACTGGTCCATTTTGAACTTCTTGAAAACGTTTTCAAGGTATGTGCTTTGTGAAAGTCCTATTAAGCGCCTCAATCTATCCCTATAGATCTTGATGCCCAATATATAAGTAGCTTCACCGAGGTCTTTTCATCAAAAAATTCTTATTCAAGTATCCTTTTATGCCATCTAGAAATTATATATCATTTCCAATCAGTAATATGTCATCCACACTTAATATAAAACCATATGCTTTGATCACATCATCAAAGCGTATATTCCAACTCCGAGATGCTTGCACCAGTCCATAAATGGATCGCTGGAGCTTGCACACTTTGTTTGCACCTTTAGGATCGACAAAACCTTCGTGTTGTATCATATACAACTCTTCTTTAAGAAATCCGTTAAGGAATGCAGTTTTGACGTCCATTTGCCAAATTTCATAATCATAAAATGCGGCAATTGCTGATTCGGAAAGACTTTAGCATCGGTACGGGTGAGAAAGTCTCATTGTAGTCAACCACTTAAACTTGTAGAAAACCTTTTGTGACAGGTCAAGCTTTGTAGATAGTGATATTACCATCAGCGTTTGTCTTCTTCTTGAAGATCCATTTATTCTCAATGGCTTGCCCATCATCGGGCAAGTCCACCAAAGTCCATACTTTGTTGTCATACATGGATCATATCTCAGATTTCATGGCCTCATGCCATTTATCGGAATCTGGGCTCATCATAGCTTCTTCATAGTTCGTAGGTTCGCTGTTGTCTAACAACATGACTTCCAGGACAGGATTACCGTACCACTCTGGTGTGGTACATGTTCTTGTTGACCTACGAGGCTCATTAGTAACATGATCTGAAGTTTCATGATCATCATTAGCTTCCTTTCTAGTTGGTGTAGGCATCACGAGAACTGTCTTCTCTGATGTGCTACTTTTCGAGAGAAGGTACAACTACCTCATCAAGTTCTAGTTTCCTCCCACTCACTTCTTTCGAGACAAACTCCTTCTCTAGAAATGCCCCATTCTTAGCAAAAAAACTTTTGCCTTTGGATCTTTGGTAGAAGGTGTACCCAATAGTTTCTTTACGGTATCCTATGAAGATGCACTTCTCCGATTTGGGTTCGAGCTTATCAGGCTAAAGCCTTTTGACATAAGCATCGCATCCCCAAACTTTAAGAAACGACAGCTTAGGTTTCTTGCCAAACCATACTTCATAATGGATTTAGACGGTGCCCTATTTAACGTGAATGCGGCTGTCTCTAATGCAAGGCAAATTGGTAAGAGACATCATAGATCGCACCATATCTAATAAAGTACGGTTACAACGTTCGGACACACCATTACAGCGTGAGTTGTGAAACAATTTCACATTGTCTTAAATGAAGGCCAAACTCGTAACTCAAATATTCGCCTTCATGATCAGATCATAGAAACTTTATTTTCTTGTTACGATGATTCTCCACTTCACTCTGAAATTCTTTGAACTTTTCAAATGTTTCAGACTTTTGTTTCATCAAGTAGATATACCCATACCTACTTAAATCATATGTGAAGGTTAGAAAATAATGATACCCACCGCGTGCCTCACCACTCATCGGACCGCATACATCGGTATGTATTATTTCCAATAAGTCATTAGCTCACTCCATTGTTCCGGAGAACGGGGTTTTAGTCATGTTACCCATGAGGCATGGTTCGCGAGTATCAAATGATTCATAATCCAGTGATTCCAAAAGTCCATCCGCATGGAGTTTCTTCATGTGCTTTACATCAATATGACCTAAATGGCAGTGCCACAAGTATGTGCATTATCATTGTCAAATTTGCATCTTTTGGCAGCAATATTATGAATATTTGTATCACTACGATCGAGATTCAACAAGAATAAACCATTCATCAAAGGTGCATGACCATAAAAGATATTACTCGTATAAATAGAACAACCATTATTCTCTAACTTAAATGAATAACCATCTTGCAATAAACAAGATCCATATATAATGTTCATGCTCAACGCTGGCACCAAATAATAATTATTCAGGTCTAAAACTAATCTCGAAGGTAGATGTAGAAGTAGCGTGCCGAAGGTGATCACATCAACCTTGGAACCATTCCCGACGCGCATCATCACCTCGTCCTTAGCCAATCTTCGTTTATTCCGTAGCTCCTGTTTCGAGTTACAAATATGAGCAACCGTACTGGTATCAAATACCCTGGCAGTACTATGAGCATTAGTAAGGAACACATCAATAACATGTATATAAAATATACCTTTGTTCACTTTGCCATCCTTCTTATCCGCCAAGTGTTTGGGGCAGTTCTGCTCTCAATGACCATTTCTTTGCAGTAGAAGCACTAAGTTCCAGGCTTGGGTCCAGCTTTGAGCTTCTACACGGGAGCGGCAACTTTCTTGCCATTCTTCTTGAAGTTTCGTTTCTTTCCCTTGCCCTTTTTCTTGAAACTAGTGGTCTTGTTAACCATCAACACTTGATGCTCCGTCTTGATTTCTACCTTCGCTGATTTCAGCATCGCGAAGAGCTTGAGAATCGTTTTCGTCATCCCTTGCATATTATAGTTCATCACAAAGCCATTGTAGATTGGTGGCAGTGACTGAAGAACTCTGTCAATAACACTCTCAATTGGAAGATCAATTCCTAGCTGAGTCAAGTGGTTATGATACCCAGACATTTTGAGTATGTGTTCACTGACAGAACAATTCTCCTCCATCTTATAGCTAAAGAACTTGTTGGAGACTTCATATCTCTCAACCCCGGCATTTGCTTGAAATATAAACTTCAGCTCTTGGAACATCTCGTATGCTCCGTGGCATTCAAAACGTCTTTGAAGTCCCGGTTCTAAGCCATAAAGCATGGCACACTGAACTATCGAGTAGTCATCAAATTGAGCCTGCCAGACGTTCATAACATCTGCATCAGCTCCTACAGCAGGTCTATCACCTAGCGGTGCATCGAGGAGATAATTCTTCTGTGTGCAGCAATGAGGATAATTCTCAAGTTATGGACCCAGTCCGTGTAGTTGCTACCATCATCTTTCAACCTAGCTTTCTCTAGGAACACAATAAAATTCAAGGGAACGGTAGCACGGGGCATTGATCTACAACATAGATATGTAAAAACTATTAAGACTAAGTTCATGATATTTAGTTCAATTAATCAATTTACTAATGAACTCCCACTTAAATCAACATCCCTCAAGTTGTCCAAGTGATACATGATCCAAATCAACTAACCCATGTCCGATCATCACGTGAGATGGGGTAGTCTTCAATGGTGAACATCTCTATGTAGATCATATCTACTATATGACTCACGTTTGACCTTTTGGTCTCCAGTGTTCCGAGACCATGTCTGTACATACTAGGCTCGTCAAGTTTAACCAATATATTCTACATGTGCAAAACTGATTTACACCCATTGCATGTGAACGTAGAGTCTATCACACCCAATCATCATGAGGTGCTTCGAAATGACGAACTTTAGCAATGATGCATACTCAGGGAGAACACTTTTATCTTGAAATTAAGTGATGGGATCATCCTATAATGCTACCATCGTTCTAAGTGAAAATAATAAGATGCATAAAGGATAAACATCACAAGCAATCAAAATATGTGAAATGATATGGCCATCATCGTCTTGTTCTTTTGATCTCCATCTCCAAAGCAACGACACGATCTCCATCGGCACCTGTGCAACACCTTGATCTCCATCGTTGTGTCGGGGCCATCTCGCCAACTATTGCTTCTACAACTATTGCTAACGCACATAGCGATAAAGTAAAGAAATTACATGGCGCTTAGTGATTGACACGCGGGTCATACAATAATTAAAGACAACCCTAAGGTTCCTGCCTGTTGTGGTACTCATCGACATGCAAGTCGTGAACTTATTACAAAACATGATCATCTCATACCTCAACATATATCAAATCATATCTTGACCTTATCACATCACAACATGCCCTGCAAAAACAAGCTAGACGTCCTCTACTTTGTTGTTGCAAATTTGCATGGCTACTACGGGCAACTAGCAAGAACCGTTCTTACCTATGCAAAACCACAATGGTGATTATCAAGTTGCTATTTAACCTTCTACAAGGACCGCCGTAGTCAAATCTTATTCAACTAAAGTTGGAGAAACAGACACCCGCCAGCCACCTTTATGCAAAACAAGTTGCATGTCAGTCGGTGGAACCGGTCTCATGTGCGCGGACATGTAAGGTTAGTCGGGGTCGCTTCATCCCACAATGCCGCCGAATCAAAATAAGACATTGGTGGGAAGCAATATGAACCTCATCGCCCAAAACTCCTGTGTGTTCTACTCGTGCATATCATCTACGCATAGACCTGGCTCATGATGCCACTGTTGGGAAACGTTGCATGGAAAACAAAAAAAGACACATCTACTACTTGCATGGAGAGGGGCGCCACACACGGCTTGGGGATCGTGGTGTATGTTGACCCTCTCCCTCCTCACATGTATACACTACAAAAAAAAAGACACATCCGTGACATTTTGGGCCGAACGAAAAATTTTGCTGTCATACTTATGACACTTCTATGACGATAATTGTGACAAAACCTGGTATTGATACGTCTCCAACGTATCTATAATTTTTGATTGTTCCATGCTATTATATTATCCATTTAGGATGTTTTATATGCATTTATATGATTTTTGGGACTAACCTATTAACCTAGAGCCCAGTGCTAGTTTTTGTTTTTTCCTTGTTTTTGAGTATCGCAGAAAAGGAAAACCAAACGGAGTCCAATTGACCTGAAACTTCACGGAGATTATTTTTGGACCAGAAGAAGCCCACGGAGTATCGGAGATGGGCCAGAAGAGTCCCGAGGCACCCACGAGGGTGGGGGGCGCGCCCTACCCCTGGGCGCGCCCCCACCTCGTGGCCGCCTCAGAGACCCCCTAACTTGTTCCCGACGCCAAAACCTCTTATATATACCCAAACTTCCAGAACATAACCTAGATCGGGAGTTCCACCGCCGCAAGCCTCCGTAGCCACCAAAAACGAATCGAGACCCTGTTCCGGTACCCTGCTGGAGGGGGGATCCCTCACCTGTGGCCATTTTCATCATCCCGGTGCTCTCCATGACGAGGAGGGAGTAGTTCACCCTCGGGGCTGAGGGTATGTACCAATAGCTATGTGTTTGACCTCTCTCTCTCTCATGTTCTTGATTTAGCACGATCTTGATGTATCGCGAGCTTTGCTATTATAGTTGGATCTTATGATGTTTCTCCCCCTCTACTCTCTTGTAATGGATTGAGTTTTCCCTTTGAAGTTATCTTATCGGATTGAGTTTTTAAGGATTTGAGAACACTTGATGTATGTCTTGCATGTGCTTATCCGTGGTGACAATGGGATATTCACGTGATCTACTTGATGTATGTTTTGGTGATCAACTTGCGAGTTCAGTGACCTTGTGAACTTATGCATAGGGCTTGGCACACGTTTTCGTCTTGACTCCCCAGTAGAATCTTTGGGGCACTCTTTGAAGTTCTTTGTGTTGGTTGAATAGATGAATCTGAGGTTGTGTGGTGCATATCGTATAATCATACCCATGAATACTTGAGGTGACATTGGAGTATCTAGGTGACATTAGGGTTTTGGTTGATTTGTGTCTTAAGGTGTAATTCTAGTACGAACTCTATGATAGATTGGACGGAAAGAATAGCTTCGTGTTATTTTACTACGGACTCTAGAATAGATCGATCAGAAAGGATAACTTTGAGGTGGTTTCGTACCCTACAATAATCTCTTCGTTTGTTCTCCACTATTAGTGACTTTGGAGTGACTCTTTGTTGCATGTTGAGGGATAGTTATATGATCCAATTATGTTATTATTGTTGAGAGAACTTGCACTAGTGAAAGTATGAACCCTAGGCCTTGTTTCCTAGCATTGCAATACCTTTTACACTTACTTTTATCATTAGTTACCTTGCTGTTTTTATATTTTCAGATTACAAAAACCTATATCTACCATCCATATTGTACTTGTATCACCATCTCTTCGCCGAACTAGTGCAGCTATACAATTTACCATTGTATTGGGTGTGTTGGGGACAAAAGAGACTCTTTGTTATTTGGTTGCAGGGTTGTTCGAGAGAGACCATCTTCATCCTACGGCTCCCACGGATTGATAAACCTTAGGTCATCCACTTGACGGAAATTTGCTACTGTCCTACGAACCTCTACACTTGGAGGCCCAACAACGTCTACAAGAAGAAGGTTGTGTAGTAGACATCAGGTATCATCATAGATGTGGTGGGCTCCTACTTCTATGACAAAAAATCATGACAGAAAATGGGCTTTTCATCCTGGGCGGGCCGGTGACGCAGCTGCATGACATTCTTTGGGCCGTCCATGACGGAAAAAACCATGGTAGAAGCGAGGGCGCGGAAAATATCGGAGAGTTCCCGGTTATGGTGGGTGGTCGGGGGCCGAGCGATGCACGTTTCTCTCATACACGTACGCGCGTGGGTGCGAGGCATTGGGCTCTAACTGAACCCGAGCGAGGCGTTGGGCTCTAACTAAACCCGAGCGATTGCGCTGCAGGCTACGCGTTACTGAACCCGAGCGATCGATCAATGGCTGTTAACTGAACCCGATCAAGCAATTCCTTCGCTACTTCTACTAACTGAAGCTGATCGAACACTGCTGCCTCCTTCCCTTGATGAACAGTGAGCGTTGTTGGGGGGTTTGGATGAATAGTTCCCGGTGGGGGTTGGATGAACAGGAACCCGTGGTAGTAGAGGCCGTTGCCGCTGGATGAACAGTACCCCGATCGATCGAGCCGGTGGATGAACAGGACCCCGTGGAGGGCTGAATGAACAGGACCCCGTGGAGGGCTGGTTGAACAGTAGCCGGTGGAGGGTTGGTTTAACAGTAGCCGGTGGAGGTCTAGATGAATAGTAGCCCGTGGAGGGGTGGTTGAACAGGACCCCCGTGGAGAGGGCTGGTTGAACAGTAGCCGGTGGAGGAGCGCGCGGTGGAGGCTGGATGAACAGGAGCCCGTGGATGAATAGTCGCAGGTGGAGGCTGGAGGAGGTCGACGGTGGATGAACAGTAGCCCATGGAGGCTGGAGGAGGTCGATGGTGGAGATGAACAGTATCCCGTGGAGTCCCGTTTTGCGGTACACCACACCCCTCCCGATGAACAGGACCCCCGTTTCGACCGTAGCGCTCCGACACAAGTCTGTTTCCTCCGTTTTGCGGTACGCCACACCCCTCCCGATCAAGAGGACCCCGTTTCGACCGTAGGAGGTCCGTTTCCTCCGTTTTGCGGTATGCCAGACCCCTCCCGATGAACAGGATCCCATTTCCACCATGGTCGGTCGAACACAAGGCCGTTTCCTCCGTTCTGCGGTACGCCAGGCCTCGTTTCCATCGCCTGTTCCGTCCAAGCCTGTTGGCTCCCGATGAACACGATGACGCATTCCGTTCCGACCCAGCCGGTTGGCTCCCCATGAACATGACGACGACGCAGTTTCTCCGTTCCGACCCAGCCACATCCATGTACACGAGCCCTGGCCGTACGTATGCGCGAGTAGGCGTTCGAGACCCCGCCCGTATGTACGTATGTGGCCGTATTTACTTTCTTGCACCATGGCCGCTTTACGTACGTGTACATGCTACGTGTGGGCCTCTACTACGACATGTGCCCTTCCTTGCACGGCCACGGGTCATCGCTGCAGCCTGCACACAGACCGATCGTATGTGTGTACACGTTCACGACCAGAATGACAACGCTACGTACGCTTCGACCAGGTGGGTCCTGACTATCAGGCACTTCCTTGTGTGCGAAGATGTAGCTAGTGGGTCCCAGCAGTCAAGGGGCGAATCATTTTTTTGCCAGTAATATGGACGCACTTCCTTGCATGCGAAGATTTACTCCTAAAAATGCGGGTGGGTCCCGGCAGTCAGGGGGAGAAAACATTATTTTTCAAGGTAAGAAGGTTGCAGTTGCATGCATGCGTCCATGGGCGTGGTGCGTCCCCACTGTCAGCCTCACACGTACAGTCATCTTCCGATGACTCTCGGTTGTTGACCACGTTGACCACACCGTGCCGAGCGCACCAAGGCCGGTGGACGATGGTGAGGCCCCAGACTGGAACGACCCGAAGATGGGGAAGACGCGGCAGTGGAGTCGCAGATGGAGAGGAGTGGGAAACTTGACTGGTTCGGGTGCGCGGCAGCACTGCCGCGGTGGCGCCCACGGGAGACAGGAGCAAGAACAGAGGTTGAAGAAGGAGCATGGCTGTTGGATTAACATCCAACGGTCCAGCTGCTAGAATCATTTGTTGATTAAGTTGATAAAGCCCTGCGTACACGTCTGCTTAGTAGTCGCAGATTGAGACGAGGAGAAGGGTTATAACTAGTTCTGGTGCGCCGTGGGGCTGCAGTCCGTGGAGAATAACAGGAGGTGTGGAGGGGTGGAGGGATAGCCTGGCCGGCGATGGGGTAGCGCTTCGCAGTGATGCGTGCCAAGCAGAGCCGCTAGCCGCCGGAGGCCGGACCAGGCGGTCCTGGCGACGCTGGAGGAAGAAGACGAGAGATTGAAGGTGCATGCCGGCCGTTGGATATAAATCCAATGGTTGTGGATGTCATAATCATTTGTTGACCAAGTTGACAATGCCTTGCGTAGGCTTTGACCTATTGGTCCACATGTCAGCGTGCAAAAATGCGGCATATATTTAACCCAAGTTTTGTCCATTTGCTGGGCTGGGTGAAAAAATAATTTCGCGTCAATGTGACCCATTTATGTTTTCTAGGAAATCCCAGCCCATTTGCACTTTCTTGAAATACACGAATTCGCTGGGATCATTCTATATATAATGTTAGGTTAGAAGGAGCAATTAATATTAAAAAATAAACTGGAGCGACACATTATATATATATATATAATTAACAAATTAGCGAGTTATTGCTCAAAATAAAAATGAGCGCGTTATTATTACATTGGTCCTTAAAATCTTCGCAATCTTTTGTACGCAATCACCAGGATTTTCCTTGCCTGTGAGTCAAAAACAACCAGGATTTTCCTTCCCAACTTGTGTTAAACATTTACCTTTATAAGTTAATAACACGTGGGATGTTTTTATAATGAATATATAAGTCTCTATAAAATATACGATAATAGTAATAATATAAATATATATAATGTGGTTAAAAGGGAAAACATAAATTGGAGACATCATTATTATTCTTATATATAGATAAATAGAACAGATATTTGCGTTTTACTAAGAAAAATACATTGGGATGCCGATCTTTAAGAAAAAGCCCATAGGCCGGTATGGACCTCAAAAAATAAGTTGAAACCACAGTCTCCGTATGTCGTGGGCTACGCATGTTAAAAAAACTAGGCCTAGCTGATACTTGTTCGCCCTCTGGAAAAAATGATACCAGCTAGATCCCCGAGCGAACTGGATTAAAGAGGGGGCCGGTGGTGCGACTGAAGAAGCACATCAGGAGCGATTTTTTTCTTCAGTGGATGGCTCTCGATGGCATTTTTTTAATTGCCTCTACACCATACAACTTGTATTTTTAGCCTCCTAGTCTGTGGTGGACCAGCAGCCCATTTGCTGGGCGGCTAACCTACAAAAACCAGCACTCGATTTTTTATCAAGCCCCAAAAACAACGCAGTACTATGTTTGTTTTGAGGCCGAAAACATTACGGCAGGGGTTAAGCAGGGGAGGGTGGAAGACAGAGCAAAAACATTAAAAAGAGCTGATGCGCCGTTGCTACCCTAGCAAAGCAGGTGCAATTCTTCTCGGGAAGAAGGTGTGCCGTTGACACCCACACGTCACAAATCCCATAGTAGGCATACTAAGAAGTTCACACACAAGTACAACAGAAAAGGTAAATATTCAAAAAAAAACAACAGAAAAGGTAGACATTCGTATCAAACTCAGGTTCACAGGACACGCTCATATTCATAGCCAACGTTCATAATCAACAACTCAAAAGATTCATATATACACAAGTTCAGCATGTCTATGCATCCAAATGATTGATAGATCGCACGACAATATTCATAGATAATTCGCAAAAAGATTCAGATATACACATGTTTAGTATGTTTATGCATCCAAATGATTGAGCTCACAGCAAATATCATCCATGGACGAACTTTAATTACCTAGGGTACAAAATTGTAAATGGTGTTCAGTCGGAGGTACTTCTTTCTAAAATTAATGCTTGTACGGGTAAACTTTCGAGTACATAAGAGGCAGCACAGACAATCTGAACTTTGCGTGTAGGTTTATCCTCAAATAGTGGCCTCGTGCCGAGGGAGGTTTGAGCAACTTGGCCACTACTTTCATCCAACTAGTTTACTGGCTCATCTTGGTCCTGTAGCTCGCCAAAATTCTACATTGCAGACAAGAAAGGAGGCGGTTGAGAAAATGAACCACCCAAATTTTTTGTGCAGTTCAACTGAAATGGAGCATCCCTGGCATGCGGACTGATTAAGTGCCAGATGAATATACGCGTCAACCAACTTGTCTGGAATCTTTAGACTCCATGCCATACAGTTCGCTACCATATGTGTCGATAACCAAAAGGCACAAGTTGGGACCAAAGACTGAACTGTGTTTTTCTGGGCTATGCGCCAAGCAATATTTTTGGCGTTCACTCTCCTAATACTTGGAGTTTGACAACTAGTTGATGCCGGTTGATACTCGAATGAATATAGGCACTTCTTCTTGTCAACATCGATGCTTGTCTGTGTGAACTTTGGAGTACATAGCAGCAACATAAGTACCTGTCCATCTGATCTTTTTGTGCAGTTCTACGTAAATCACCCAATGTAATGATTTTCCTGCGAGTTCAGGCTCCAAGTTACTCCTTTATGAAATCGGCAAACAGTAACACAATACCAAATTACCAATACATATGACAAGCACAATAATCAGGATAAAGACCAGTACCAACCTGTGTGAGGTAGTATATCAATTACTATTTCCTTTGACTGGAAGCCGAGATAAGCCAAGCGACTGATAGCAAAGGAAGAATGCAAGCCAAGATTAGCGACTGAGAGGAAAGGAAGGAAGCTGTCGTGGCAATGAAGCACCCCAAGATTTTGTGCAGTTCCACCAAAATCGAGCATCCCTGTTGGCACATATATTGAGAGAGTGAGATTACTGTAATAGTGGGACTAGTTGATGAAACATACACTAACAAATAGAAGCACCCTCATTATCTTAATGGGTAAAGTTAGCAACATAGTAGTCTTGCTTAAAGAGAGGTATTTGTTTATTTAATCAGTGCCAATTAGCTCAACACTCAAAGCATTGCCATGTATCATAGGTTCTAAAATTTTAACGTGCAAAGATAAAGGAGTTTCTCATGACAGTAGCACGATACAAATAGAGATGACAGCAAACTAATATGGATGAAGGCCATAGGCCGGTACCAACCTGAGCAAAAAAGCTTATTCATGCAGTCCCAGAAGAGATGATAAAGCACTCACTGGAATCACTCAATAGTATATATTTTTGTGCACTTCAAATGTATGGTTGAAATCACTCTTGTTTACCAGTGCTGAGATTATATCGAAAGATTATCAAGAACTTCCAGCAGAGTTAAAGCACTGGTTGGGATACAATTCATTGTATTGTCTTGTGTAGTTCCACTAAAATGTATGATTGGCACAACATGATCCCTGTTTGCACAAGTAGGAACAAGGTGAAACCTTCATTAGCTTAGCGAGAAAGGATAGAAAGACATTAGCATATTACTCTAACAGTAGCATCAAATTCATCATGGACAATACGCAGAAGTGGAAGGGCTCGCTGGAGGATCTCACATGTAAGGTAGACGTTGCCGGAGCCCTTGAATGGCCTCGACTGAGGCCTCGGCTTCAGTAATATCACCTTGGCACTTTTTATTCTTCTTCTTCCTCCTCTTCATGCTCTGTTTCTCTTTCTCCTCACCAGTTGGTGAAAGGAAGTACATGATTGGCCTTCTATTTCAGAATTGGTTTTGTCAGTGAGGGAGTACAAGTGTACTAGTAAACAATAGCATTATTTTCTCATGGCAGTCGCAAAATAGAGATGAACACATGCATTAAATATCATTCTTACCTAAAGGAAGGTTATGGTGCCAATATGGATGATGAGGATTGGAACACATATCTCCCTTTGTGCAGTTCCACCGAAATGAACCAACCGTTCCATTCTGACATTCCAGTTAAACAGCACAAAAGTCACTTCTTTTAAGAAGTGTTTTGTGCAGTGCACCAAAAGGTCACAACAGCAACCTGGTGAAATGGATATCCCTGTTTGCACAAATAGCTACAGAGGAAACAGTCAGAGTCTCAAACAATTACAAGCAAAAACATTTGGCTAAACTTGTCATGGCTTATAACAGTGGCATGGCTTCATTTTACTAGGGGCATTAGATTAATAACAGCTAAATATTTGGTATAAGGGCATGGGACAGTGGGTGCACCAGCAGTCCAGCACCATGTACCTAAACCGGGGCATGAAGTGGTGATTCAGAGTTTGTTGCCCCGAGAAACAAACATCCAAGAAACATATCTGGGTTGGTCCCATTTTTGTCCACTCTAGCCACCTACTCCTATGATCTTTTTTGGAAATGGAGGCGTGCCCCGGCCTCTGCATCATAATGATGCATGTAGCCATCTTATGTGTGGATAGCAAATCTAGTCCTGGTCATACCACTGTGTACAACGTTTCCCCTATATTTCCCTTGTCGGCCAAGAGACTGGTTGGATGACCAGTCTGTACTACTTTCACCCGCTATCCTTCCTGTTTGTACCAAGTCCGATGCACATACTAAATCCCCCCACCCCAACTTTATTTCTTGTTTGAACCAAGTACAAGATTCGACTCCATGAAGTAGCTTTACCTCTAACAATAGAAGAAAAAAATAGGTGACGTTGGACCATCCGATCGAGAGGGGCTGAGAGGCAGAAAATGATGCACATGCAGCGACGTAGCAAGCTGGGGAAGTAGAGCTACGGCGGTTTCGAAGGAAGATATACCTGAAGGTCGTCGGGATGTGGATAGGTGAGCAGCAGGAGGCCGTATCCGCCCACATGAGGGCAACGACGAAGGGATCGGAGGACCTCCCGCGCTGGCGCTCGGCCAGAGATAACGGTGCGGCCGGCAGTGGGTCTCCTCCCTCGCTGTCGACGACGGGCTAAACGCTGCCCCTCCTCCCCTTCACCGGCGGAGGGGATACGTCTGGATCTGTAACCAACGGTGAGGATAGAAAGATAGTGTTTTTTGAAGGGAGGAAGACAGTGTTACCACCGCTATCTTGTTTAGATCTGGAGAGGATGAGAGTGTGTGAATAGAGCAACCCAAGCAAGCAAGCGCGGAGGCTCCGGCCTATATATACGAAGTGGGGTAGTTTTCCTTTTTCACTCCATCAAGACAATCTTTTAAAATTGTGTACGTGCCAGGTCGCCATTTTTTAGTTGTTGATTGTTTTTTGAGATAGCTACCCGCTTATTCCAAGTGGTGTTACGGTGTGCCAGGTCGCGCTTTGTATCGTTCAAGTCTGGTACAAGACCCTCCATTAAATGAACAACCACCCCCTCGTAAAAATTGTGAACAAGCCCATGGCTAAAATTATCGGAAACGTGGGCTGCCCCAACATGCATTATTATTTATATTTTTTACTCCCTCCGTTCCTAAATATAAGTCTTTTTAGACATTTCAAATGGACTACAACATACAGATGTATAGACATATTTTAAAGTATGGATCGTTCATTTTGCTCCGTATGTAGTCACTTGTTAGAATCTCTAAAAATACTTATATGTTTGAACGGATGGAGTATGTGGGAGTATCCTCAAAACAAAATGTGAGAGTACAATATTTATTGGGCCCCTTTGTAATTGGTGCTAAATTTTGACCAAAGATTTAACTGACAAAATGTTAGTGCATGTTAACAAAAATTATATCGTTTGATTCGTATTGAACATAGTTTTCAATGATGTAGGGGCTGTTTGGTTTCCAGCCACATATTGCCACACTTTGCCACACCTCACCTTAGGAAAATTTGACCAAGTTAGGTGGGTGTTTGGTTCTAGCCACACCTAAGACAAGAATTTTTTTATTAGCAGTGAACCCCACATGTCATAAACACAAAAAGTGTGGCAAGATTCCCTTAGGCAAGCCAAAGTGGGTCTAGCAATTTGAGCAACTCAAGTTAGGCAAGTGTGGCAAAAATAATGTGGCAACATAAGACAAACATAGTCACAATCCAAACAACCCCATAATTTTTTGTGACATGCATGAACATTTGGTTAGTTAAATTTATAGTCAAAATTTGGCAAGGTGCATCATATAAACACATGCAAGTATCAAAAGGAAAGTCACGGCATGCATGCATGCGTTGTACTCCCTCCGTTTCCAAATATAAGTCTTTTTAGAGATTGCAACAAGTGACTACATACGAAGCAAAATGAGTGAATCTACACTCTAAAATATGTCTACATACATCCGTATGTTGTAGTCCATTTGAAATGTCTAAAAAGACTTATTGTATTTAGGAACGGAGGGAGAAACTAATGCATCGGTAAATGCAAATTATTGAAATATATCGAGTGCAGTGCTTTGATGTGTCGCGTCAACTCATACAAGACCGAGAAGTTTGATTACTACAACGCCCTCTCGCCTTAACCGCACCTGCCTTTGGCTGCATGACAGGTGGGCCACCGACCTATTGGGCCCACCTGTCATAGACGCAAAGGCAGGAGCAGTAAGTCAATGAATTTGCGTCCCTCCCTCGCCCATGAGCATGGTGGCTGGCAGGACTAGGAGAAGCTTTCGTTCGCTACACGCTCTCCCTCCCGCACGTGGTGGACATGCAGCAGTTCAATCGGTGTCAGATGGCCAGAAGCATACTATAGTACTCCTCCACTGTAGTAGTACTCCATCATTGTTCGACTTCCCGAAGAGGCGAAGAGCCAAGCGCAGCCCGGACGCTCGTGTGGCAGTTTCATGTGTAGATAGTCTAGGATAGCGTGTATCATGCCTCTAATCTTAAAATCGTTGGGGTCGGCTCCATGCTTTTTTGATTAAAACAATCTTGTGGCCCTACCTGTCATCCTGGTGATTCTAGTTTGCACGCTCATATGGTCAAGACAGGAATATATATTTTAATTTGTGGTGGGGTAAATGTTAGAGGTTGCAGCAAATGGAGTATTGTACACTGCGGGTCTTTCAGCCATGTTTAGAGGCAACCATGTGGGGCCAGTGCTATGATGGGTCGCGTCAACTAGCCAAAGAGTTGCCGGTAGACAACCCACTGGAGACAGCGATCTCCAGGAAGCGAGCACCAACCAACGAGTTGACCATGTTGGCGGGCCAACCCATGGAGACGAAGAACTCCAAGAAACAAGCACTGGCCAGAGAGTTGACGACGTAGGCGGACGAACTCCTCAAAGAAAGTTGGAAGAACAACAAGGGCCCCACCATGCCTACCCCAGAAACTCTAATGGCCACCTATGCATGGCTCAAGGCCGAGTTTGAGGAGATAGTCACCGTTGAGAAGCAGTATTCCCCTGGCAAGGTGATGGCCCCCATCGAGGACGAGTAGTTGGCCCCCGGAGGGATGGGATCCCTGGGTGAGCTGCACAAGGTAAAAAATAATGGCTTACTATAGTTGTGGTTTTTGATTATTTGAAATGTGCTTGCTAAATTGTTAGGGTTGTGCAGGTGCCGATGGACGTCCTTGATGATTCCAATGTCGCGGCCCGTCCTGTGGACAACGCCCCAGAGATCGTTTTCGACGTCGCGGTCCGTCCTGTTGACATCGCCCTGGAGATCGATTCCGATGCCTGATACGTCTTTGTCGTATCTACTTTTCCAAACACTTTTGCCCATGTTTTGGACTCTAACTTGCATGATTTGAATGGAACTAACCCGGACTGACGATGTTTTCAGCAGAACTACCATGGTGTTATTTTGTTGCAGAAATAAAGTTCTCGGAATGACCTGAAACTTCACGGAGATTATTTTTGGAAATAATAAAAAATATTGGCGAAAGAACCAAGGCCAGGGGCCCACACCCTTTCCACGAGGGTGGGGGGCGCGCCCCTGCCTCGTGGGCCCCCTGGTGCTCCACCGACCTCAACTCCAACTCTATATATTCACGTTTGGGGAGGAAAAAATCAGAGAGAAGGATTTATCACGTTTTACGATACGAAGCCGCCGCCAAGCCCTAATCTCTCTCGGGAGGGCTGATCTGGAGTCCGTTCGGGGCTCCGTAGAGGGGAATCCGTCACCGTTGTCATCATCAACCATCCTCCATCACCAATTTCATAATGCTCACCGCCATGCGTGAGTAATTCCATCGTAGGCTTGCTGGACGCTGATTGGTTGGATCAGATTTATCATCTAATCGAGTTAGTTTTGTTAGGGTTTGATCCCTAGTATCCACTATGTTCTGAGATTGATGCTGCTATGACTTTGCTATGCTTAATGCTTGTCACTAGGGCCCGAGTGCCATGATTTCAGATCTGAACCTATTATGTTTTCATGAATATATGTGAGTTCTTGATCCTATCTTGCAAGTCTATAGTCACCTACTATGTGTTATGAACCGGCAACCCCGAAGTGACAATAATCGGGACTACTCCCGGTGATGACCGTAGTTTGAGGAGTTCATGTATTCACTATGTGTTAATGCTTTGGTCCGGTACTCTATTAAAAGGCGGCCTTAATATCCCTTAGTTTCCAATAGGACCCCGCTGCCATCGGAGGGTAGGACAAAAGATGTCATGCAAGTTCTTTTCCATAAGCACGTATGACTATATTCGGAATACATTCCTACATTACATTGATGAATTGGAGCTAGTTCCGTGTCACCCTTTGTTATAACTGTTGCATGAATAATCGCATCCGACATAATTCTCCATCACCGATCCAATGCCTACGAGCTTTTCACATATTGTTCTTCGCTTATTTACTTTTCCGTTGCTACTGTTACAATCACTACAAAACCAAAACTGCTACTGTTACTTTTGCCACTGCTACCACTATTATCGTATTACTTTGCTACTAAATACTTTGGTGCAGATGTTAAGTTATCCAGGTGTGGTTGAATTGACAACTCAATTGCTAATACTTGAGAATATTCTTTGGCTCCCCTTGTGTCGAATCAATAAATTTGGGTTGAATACTCTACCCTCGAAAATGTTGCGATCCCCTATACTTGTGGATAATCAAGACTATTTTCTGGCGCCGTTGCTGGGGAGCATAGCTCTATTATTTGAGTCACTTGGGATTTATATCTGCTGGTCACTATGATGAACTTGAAAGACGAGAAAACCAAAATTTATCCCTCAACTACGAGGGGAGGTAAGGAACTGCCAGCTAGCTCTGCACTTGATTCACCTTCTGTTTTGAGTAAGCTTGCGACACCTAAACCTGCTTCTGTTATTAATTCTGATATGTCGCATGTTATTGATGATGCCACTTCTGCTATGCATGGTACTTATGATGAAACTACTTCTATGCTTGATAATACTGTGCCACTAGGTGAATTTCTTGATGAACAACTTGTTAGGGCTAGAGAGAATGAAATTATTGAAATTGATAATATTGATGAAAGTGATGATGAAGATTCTCCCCCTAGATATGAATTGCCTGTTGTGCCTGAGGGTTATGTATGGATGAAGAAACTGCTAGAGATTTTCTTGCCTGCAATGATAGAAGTGATCTTAACAAATTATTAGTTAAGCTAAAAGAAAAATCTCTGAATGCTAGAATGAAATATGATCCTGCTTATGCTACTTCACCTATCTTTGTTACTGATAAGGATTATGATTTTTCCGTCGATCCTGAGATAATTCCTCTGGTTGAATCTGATCCTTTCTATGGCTATGAATCTGAAACTATTGTGGCACATCTTACTAAATTAAATGATATAGCTACCCTATTCACTAATGATGAGAAAACCCGCTACTATTATATCCTTAAGCTATTTCCGTTCTCATTAAAGGGTGATGCTCAGACATGGTTTAATTCTCTTGATCCTGGTTGTGTGCGTAGTCCCCAGGATATGATTTATTACTTCTCTGCTAAATATTTCCTTGCTCATAAGAAACAAGCTGCTTTAAGGGATATATATAATTTTGTGCAAATTGAAGAAGAGAGTCTCCCACAAGCTTTGGGGAGGCTTCTCCAATTACTTAATGCTTTGCCTGATCATCCTCTCGAGAAAAATGAAATACTTGATATCTTTTATAATGGACTAACCGATGCTTCCAGAGACCACCTGGATAGTTGTGCTGGTTGTGTTTTCAGGGAAAGAACTGTTGATGAAGCTGAAATTCTATTGAATAATATGTTGACGAATGAAAACAATTGGACACTCCCTGAACCAACTCCGAAGAAAAGGGGTATTCTATTTCTCAGTCCTGAAGATATGCAAGAGGCAAACAAATCTATGAAAGAAAAAGGTATAAAAGCTGAAGATGTTAAGAATTTACCTCCTGTTGAAGAAATACATGGTCTTAATTTACCGTCTATTGAAGAAATACATGGTCTTGATAACCCGACACAGGTAGTAAAGGTAAATTCTCTCTATAGATTTGATGAAGGCGATATTCCTCGTACTAAGTTTGCTAGCCAATGTTTAGATGAGTTTGATAATTTTATGGTTAAGCAAGAAGATTTCAATGCTTATTTTGGTAGACAATTAAAACGCAATTCTTACATGATTGAACACTTGAGTGATTATATGTCTAGAGTTAAAGGTGAACTTAAACTCATTAGTAAACATGCTTCTATGGTTACCACTCAAGTAGAACAAGTGCTTAAAGCTCAAAATGACTTGCTCAATGAATTAAATGGTAAGAAAAATGATAATGCTATCAGAGTTATGACAAGAGGGGGTTAAATGACTCAGGAACCTTTGTATCCTGAGGGCCACCCTAAGAGAATTGAGCAAGATTCTCAGAGAACCAATGTAGATGCACCTAGTCTGTAGCGACCAGACCTCAAATAGCCTGATCTACCGTGCACCAGTGTCATCCCTGGATCAGTAATGCTGACACGCACAGTACTTGGAGGATTTATAACAGAGTAGCAATCACACACTTATTACATCGAGTATCTCAAGAGAGAAATAAGTATGACAAATATGGCTTAAGGCCATCTAAAACAATAACAGCGGAAGACTTGGAAGATAAGTGAGTCCATCAACTCCAACGACATCACTGAGTATAAGACCACGACCTAAGGCACCTTACTCATCGTCTGAAAAGTCTGCAACATGAAACGTTGCAGCCCGAAAACGGGTCAGCACATGGAATATGCTGGCAATGTAACACATAGAGGGTAATGAACAAAATAATGCTATACTACATGCATATATGGCTGGTAGAAGGCTCTATGGTTACAGTTTTGCGAAAAGCCAATTTTTCTCTACTGCAAAGGAATAAATTTTATTTAACTATCATGGTGGTTGTTAAACATTGAGAATGGTTGACAGCATTCTCAATCCCAATTAAGTATCATCATTAACCCAACAAAATTACTTAAAGTAACATGATGAGATTCACATGATAATCCAGATACTAGATACTCAAGATGTCCATAACCGGCGACACGACTAACCATGATTTGTTTATACACTCTGCAGAGGTTTGCGCACTTTTCCCCACAAGACTCGATCTCCTCCGTTGGGATTCTCGCACTTCAGGGTGTTTGAGAAACGGATGACCGAGACACAGTCTTTCAGAAGTGTTAACTCTCTACTCCGGGTAGACAGTACCACCTACAACCCCTACATCTGCTAGTCTACCTCTTCAAGAGCTCACACAACTTAATCAACTATGCTAGAGCCCATAATAGCTTGTGGTTGCACACGGAAGTTTCTAGCATGAATAATCTCATGATCCCTTTGAACCTGGGTGGCGGTCCAAAAGAAAAACAGGCAATCCTGGAATACCCAGGTACCTCAATCCACCCAGATGTGAGTTTTAGTTGCCACCTTAAGGTTAACCATTAATTAAAAATCTCACATCTGTCATGGTAACACTCAAACCCAATCCACGTCTACTAGCATAGCATAACAATATAAGCAAACGTAGAAGTAACTCCCAAAGGTTTGATAACAAAACAGGTAATAGATACTACCTCAACTACTTCCCAATAGCCACAATTTAATTAGATCCTATTCATGCAATGTCTGAGGGTTGATCTAATGTAATAAAACTGGGTAGTAAAAAGGTATGATCAAAGTGTTACTTGCCTTGCTGATGATCCATGAAACCTAGAGATTCGAAGTAGCAAGCGGCGCACTCCGGGTACTCTATCGCAAACAAACAAGCATACAATAAGCACTCATCTAATGCACGGGTAAAACTCAAATAAAGATCTAACCAGAAAGTTCAACTGAAGAACTCTGGTTTGCAAAAAGAATCAAATCAAACGAAGCAACGAAAGTCAAACGGCGAAAGAAACAAGCTTCGTTTACTAATCTGGATCTAAGTCAAATTTTACAGTAGCAAAAACTTGTTTGAGTAGGTTAGACAGAAAGAGAATTTCGAGACGAAACTCTAGGCGCTTGAATCGCCTGATTCCGATAAACGAGCTAAAAGATATACCAGAACGAAAATCAGATCAGAAATCGTGATCTCGAATAATCGCGGAAAAACCGACGAAAAAGAAAACTGACGAACAGTTAAACGAATGGACGTTCGTTAACTGCGACTAAACAGCAAATACCTTCGTTAAAACGAACGAATCGGCGAACGTTCACTAACTAACGAAACCAAAAAAAATAAATCGATCTAATAGGAATAAAACCTAGGGTTTCGAAAAAAATAAACCGAATCGGTTTTAAAAAAACGGACGGCGGCGGCGGCTAACCTCCGGCGAGGCTCGGGACGGGCTCCGGCGGGGTCGTAGGGGTGCGGCGAGGGGCAGCGGGGCTCGGGGAGGG
>NC_057799.1:335528614-335539680 GCF_018294505.1 Triticum aestivum
GGCTCCTCTCGGCGGCGGGGTCGGGTGGCTCGGCTCCGGCGGCTTCGGGTCTGGGGGAGGTGGCGGCGGTGCGGGGTACTTATAGGTGGGGGGTGCTGCGGGGGGGGGAGGGGGCAAGGCGGCGGGAGTCGGCCTCGAGCCGGACTCGGGCGGCGGCGCAGTCTCCAGGAGGGAGACGACGACGGGGTGGGCTGGGCCGCTCGGCTGGGCTTCGGTCCAGTCGGCGCTCGCGGGATTTTTTTTAAATAATTTCGCCGAACCTAAAAAAAATCATAGAAAATAAATAAAAATCCAAAAATGCCAAAACAAATTTTCACCGTCTAATTAAAATAATTAGAACGAGATGAACATTTTCTTGGCCCAAAAATGCAGTTTTGAAAACGTGCAATTTTTCTAATGCAAGTAAAATTGCAAATAAAATCCGAATAAAATCAAATATTTGATTTTAATATTTTTCCTCCAATATTTCAATTATTTTGGAGAAGTCATATTTTCTCCTCTCGTATATTTTAATATGAAATATTTTTCGGAGAGAAAAATAAATTAAAACCAAAAAATCCTCGTTTCATTATTTGATAAAAATAAAATATGAAAACCGCGAAAAATCCCCAACTCTCTCCGAGGGTCCTTGAGTTGTTTAGGATTTTCGAGGGTTTGCCAAAATGCAATAAAATATGCTATGCAATGATGATCTAATGTATAACATTCCAAATTGAAAATTTGGGATGTTACATAGTCCTTCTAAGAAGAAGAAAAGAAAAATGATAGGAGTTTGCATGCTTCTAGTGAACCTATTGTTGACACACCTGAGAATCCCAATGATATTCTATTTCTGATGCTGAAACACAATCTAGTGATAATGTTCATGTTGATGCTCAACCTAGCAATAACAATGATGTAGAAATTGAACATGCTGTTGATCTTGATAACCCACAATCTAAGAATCAACGTTATGATAAGAGAGACTTCATTGCTAGGAAGCATGGTAAAGAAAGAGAACCATGGGTTCAGAAACCCATGCGTTTTCCTCCTAAACCATCCAAGAAAAAGGATGATGAGGATTTTGAGCGCTTTGCTGAAATGATTAGACCTATCTTCTTGTGTATGCGTTTTACTGATATGCTTAAAATGAATCCTTATGCTAAGTACATGAAAGATATTGTTACTAATAAAATAAAGATACCGGAAGCTGAAATTTCTACCATGCTTGCTAATTATACTTTTAAGGGTGGAATACCTAAGAAACTAGGAGATCTAGGAGTACCAACTATACCATGCTCCATTAAAAGAAACTATGTTAGAACTGCTTTATGTGATCTTGGAGCCGGTGTTAGTGTTATGCCTCTCTCTTTATATCGTAGACTTGATTTGAATAAGTTGACACCTACTGAAATCTCTTTGCAAATGGCTGATAAATCAACTGCTATACCTGTCGTTATTTGTGAGGATGTGCCTGTTGTGGTTGCAAACGTTACTATTTTAATGGACTTTGTTATTCTTGATATTCCCGAGGACGACAGTATGTCTATTATCCTTGGAAGACCCTTTTTGAATACTGTAGGGGCTGTTATTGATTGCAACAAAGGCAATGTCACTTTTCATGTCAATGGTAATGAGCATACAGTACACTTTCCGAGGAAACAACCTCAAGTTCACTGTATCAACTCTATTGGAAAAATTCCATCAATTATTTTTGGAGGTTTTGAATTTCCTCTTCCTACTGTCAAAAATACATATGACATTCTTATTATTGGGGACGTGCATATCCCCGTTGAGGTAACCTAGTGCTATTCGAAAATTCTTTGGTTCCATGTTATTCGAAATGAGTTTGTTAACAAGACCTGATCAACCTTGTTAGTGGATTCCTTTTGATGAGCATGAGATGGATGAAGTTAGAAAGCACAACCTTCTGTACCCTCCTTTTACTTTTTGTTATTTAGATTAAATAAAGCAAAAATAGTATTTTCTGTCTGTTTTTTGATTTATCCGTGCAATAAAAAATACCCCGAAAATAAAAGTTCTCCAAATACTCTGAAATTGAAATATGATTTTTCTGGAATATTTGAGAATATCTGGCACTGAGAACACAGCAGGGGAGCAAGCACCTGGCCACGAGGGTCCAGGGCGCGCCCACCCCCCTGGGCGCGCCCCCTGCCTCATGGGCCCATGGTGGCTCCCCTCCACTTATTCCAGCCACCACACATTCCTTCTTCCTCCCAAAAAAACATCATCCAGCTCAAGCACGAGTTTTAGCTCATCTTGCTACCATTTTTTATCTCCTTGCTCAAAACTGCTTTGGGGGATTGTTCTTCGGTATGTGACACCTCCAATGGTCCAATTAGTTTTTGTTCTAGTGCTTTATTTATTGCAAATTTTTGCTGATTAGGTGACCCTGTTCTTGAGCTTGCATGTCAAATTCATATGGTCCCAAGTAGTTCTAATGCATGATATAGTCTCTAGGCACTTGTGGGAGTAGTTGCTATTAATTTTGTTGAGGTTGGTTCACTTTTATTTGAAGTTACTAAAAATTTCAGAAATTTTTTAGCGGAAGAAATATGTTTAAGGAGGAATTTGAGGCATATGTGTGTAACGCTGATTTGGAGGGCTTCGTGTCAGATAAGTGCCTCCAACACTACTACCTTACTGATTCCTCTGTGAGGATATTTAGATTTTCATCATCACGCAACTCTCACACGGTCCTATTTGATCTTTATGATAAATCCTATACCATGGACCTAGAAGATTTTACTACTGCTTGTAAACTCCCGCAGTGGGGTAGTGCTAGTGAACCCCACAAATCTGAGTTTAGAGATTTTCTTGCTAGTATCACACTGGGGAATCTAGAGAAATAACACAAGCTACCATAGGGAGCATTCATTTTCCTGCTATACATTATTTTGCTCTCTTTATAGGCCGATGCATAAACGGTAAGGATGAGGCATGCCACATGTGTGTTCCTGACCTCAGTGTTCTCAGGAGTGCTGTATTAGGAGATAAACATTATAATTTGGGAGCTATTGTGGCGCGTAGGTTGCATAATAACATCATAAATGGATTTTTTTTGGTGGAATTTATGCAACCCGTTTAGCTAATTATGTTGAGATACCTATTCGTGATTATGATATGGAATTGCCTCCTCCTTATCTAGATTTTAATGCCATGGTTCGCCATCAGTTTGTTGAGAGGAATGAACCGCCTCTCCAGTACCGACTAATCTTTGACATGTGTCACGCTGTCAATATTGTCCTCCCTGCTCCTACTCTCTTTGACTTTCAGGCAAGGGGGAGATATGTCATAACCAGGGAGGAGGCAAATGAGTACGAGAGGAGGACGAGGGCAGCTCGCCTCCAAGCTGCAGCCCACGATGCAATAGCCGCTGCATCTCAGTACGACCCCAGTTACAACTTCGGATATCCGCCAGGCCAGCCGTGGCCCTAGACTAACTTAGGCCAAAAGCCTAAGCTTGGGGGAGTGCGTATTTCTCACCGACATTACATTCAGGATTCACACACTCACGCTAGTTGTCGGTGCTCATAGTTTTTCATTGTACTATCCATGCTAGTTTGATTTCCTTTCTATGCTTTCTTCTTGTGTGTTTGATAAACCTTAAGAAAAATAAAAAAATATTAGTTGTAGATTTTAGCTAGTTTACTTTTCATGCTTGTAGTAGTAATAATTAAAAAGAAAACCCAAAAAGATTTCTTGTTCTTCTTTTGCTTGTTGGGAGCTTTCCCGTGTAAATAGTTTTATTTCTTAGCTTTTCCTTGGGGGTCGAGAGGGGGAGACCATTATGAAAATATTGAAGTGGATCTTATATGCGTTGTTGTTGATTTAACCAAGAGCCCATATTGCCTTGTCTTCTCCTGTTTATTGAATGCTTGCAGATTCCAGCTTAGTCCAAAGCGCGTGCACTATTATTATTATCATCGTTCGGTCGTGCAAGTGAAAGGCAATTATGACGATATATGATGGACTGATTGATATGAGAGAAGCTGGTATGAACCCGACCTCTTTTTTTTTGTAAATATGATTAGTTCATCGTTCCTGATTCAGCCTATTATGATTAAACATATTTGTAATGACAATTAGAGATTATAGTTGCTTATGCCATGCTTAATTAGCTAGGAGTTTATAATGGTTTATCTTGCTTGCCAACATGCTATTAAAATGGTTGTGATGTGGTATAGTAGGGTGGTATCCTCCTTTGAATGATTCGAGTGGCTTGACTTGGCACATGTTCACACATGTAGTTGAAACAAATCAACATAGCCTCTACGATATTTATGTTCATGGTGGATTATATCCTACTCATGCTTGCACTCAATGTTTATTAATTTTAATGCATGTTCATGACTGTTGTCGCTCTCTAGTTGGTCGCTTCCCAGTCTTTTGCTAGCCTTCATTTGTACTAAGCGGGAATACTGTTTGTGCATCCACTTCCATAAACCCCAAAGTTATTCCATATGAGTCCGCTATACCTTCCTATATGCGGTATCTACCTGCCGTTCCAAGTAAATTTGTATGTGCCAAACTCTAAACCTTCAAATGAAATTCTGTTTTGTATGCTCGAATAACTCATGTATCAACTAGGGCTATTTGTATCTTCCATGCTAGGTGGGTTATTATCAAGAGGAGTGGACTCCGCTCCTCACTCACGAGAAAATGGCTGGTCACCGGGATGCCCAGTCCCATGCTCTAAGCAAATCAAATCAAAATAATTACAAACAAAACTCCCCCGGGATTGTTGTTAGTTGGAGGCACCCGTTGTTTCGGACAAGCCATGGATTGATGCTTGTTGGTGGAGGGGGAGTATAAACTTTACCATTCTGTTGGGGAACCGCCTATAATGTGTGTAGCATGGAAGATATCGAGATCTCTCGGTTGTTATGTTGACAATGAAAGTATGCCGCTCAAAATATTATTTATCTCTATTTGAAAATCGAGCTCTGGCACCTCTACAAATCCCTGCTTCCCTCTACAAAGGGCCTATCTATTTACTTTTATGTTGATTCATCACCCTCTTATTAAAAAGCACTAGCTGGAGAGCACCGCTGTCATTTGCATCCATTACTATTAACTTATATTGAGTATGACTATGACTGGATCTCTTTTACCATGAATTACAATGTTTAGTCAGTCCTTGATCTTCAAAGGTGCTCTGCATTTATGTTTTGCGGTCTCAGAAAGGGCTAGCGAGATACCATCTTGTTATATCATATTATGATTGTTTTGAGAAAGTGTTGTCATCCGAGATTTATTATTATAGCTCGCTAGTTGATTATGCCATTGATATGAGTAAACATGAGACCTAAGTGTTATTTTGAATATGGTTAGTTCATAATCTTTGCTGGAAACTTGAATGCTGGCTTTACATATTTACAACAACAAGAGCAAACAGAGTTTGTAAAAGTTTTTCTTTATCACTTTCAGTTTGTCAACTGAATTGCTTGAGGACAAGCAAAGGTTTAAGCTTGGGGGAGTTGATACGTCTCCGTCGTATCTACTTTTCCAAACACTTTTGCCCTTGTTTTGGACTCTAACTTGCATGATTTTAATGGAACTAACCCGGACTGACACTGTTTTCAGCAGAACTACCATGGTGTTATTTTTGTGCAGAAATAAAGTTCTCGGAATGACCTGAAACTTCACGGAGATTATTTTTGGAAATAATAAAAAATACTGGCGAAAGAATCAAGGCAAGGGGGCCCACACCATGTCCACGAGGGTGGGGGCGCGCCTACCCCCTGGGCGCGCCCCCTGCCTCGTGGGCCCCCTGGTGCTCCACCGACCTCAACTCCAACTCTATATATTCACGTTCGGGGAGGAAAAAATCAGAGAGAAGGATTCATCGCATTTTACGATACGGAGCCGCCGCCAAGCCCTAATCTCTCTCGGCAGGGCTGATCTGGAGTCCGGTCGGGGCTCCGGAGAGGGGAATCCGTCACCGTCGTCATCATCAACCATCCTCCATCACCAATTTCATAATGCTCACCGCCGTGCATGAGTAATTCCATCGCAGGCTTGCTGGATGCTGATGGGTTGGATCAGATTTATCATGTAATCGAGTTAGTTTTGTTAGGGTTTGATCCCTAGTATCCACTATGTTCTGAGATTGATGCTGCTATGACTTTGCTATGCTTAATGCTTGTCACTAGGGCCCGAGTGCCATGATTTCAGATCTGAACCTATTATGTTTTCATGAATATATGTGAGTTCTTGATCCTATCTTGCAAGTCTATAGTCACCTACTATGTGTTATGAACCGGCAACCCCGAAGTGACAATAATCGGGACTACTCCCGGTGATGACCGTAGTTTGAGGAGTTCATGTATTCACTATGTGTTAATGCTTTGGTCCGGTACTCTATTAAAAGGCGGCCTTAATATCCCTTAGTTTCCAATAGGACCCCGCTGCCATCGGAGGGTAGGACAAAAGATGTCATGCAAGTTCTTTTCCATAAGCACGTATGACTATATTCGGAATACATTCCTACATTACATTGATGAATTGGAGCTAGTTCCGTGTCACCCTATGTTATAACTGTTGCATGAATAATCGCATCCGACATAATTCTCCATCACCGATCCAATGCCTACGAGCTTTTCACATATTGTTCTTCGCTTTTTTACTTTTCCGTTGCTACTGTTACAATCACTACAAAACCAAAACTGCTACTGTTACTTTTGCCACTGCTACCACTATTATCGTATTACTTTGCTACTAAATACTTTGGTGCAGATGTTAAGTTATCCAGGTGTGGTTGAATTGACAACTCAACTGCTAATACTTGAGAATATTCTTTGGCTCCCCTTGTGTCGAATCAATAAATTTGGGTTGAATACTCTACCCTCGAAAACTGTTGCGATCCCCTATACTTATGGGTAATCAATGCCGTGGTCCATCGTGTGCACAACGCCCCAGAGATCGATTCCGATGTCGCGGTCAGTTCTGTGGACATCGCCCCAGAGATCGATTCCCATGCCGCTGTCCGTGTTGTGGTCATTGCCCGAGAGATCGATGACAAGAAATAGTTGGTCGTGCTAATCCTTCAGGGTAGTTTGCATTGCCCTGTGTTTAATTATCAAACCATCTTAGGGCTAGTGCACTGTCTTGTGTGGGCGGTACTTGCTACTTTTGTTTGATAGTGAGTCATGCGAACCCTCTCCGAGTTATGGAAACAGATGTGTCCTCACTAGCTTTTGATGTAATATATCGCATGCTTCTATGTAAGTTCGAACTGTTTATCATATCAGCAGGGCTTGTTTGATGATTCTTGGTGTTAGTAGGCTAGCTACTATGCCAGCTATAGTACTTGCAAAACACTCACCATAGAGAAACGTTGGGGCTGATGAGCTCGTGGTACGCTTATACTTATCAGTCGTCGATCGGCCAATAGCCCAAGCTCCTGAAATTGTAGGCTTAGCGATTGATCAGACAATAGTCGACACGGATACATTCAGGGCTCATTTGGTCCATAGGGTAGGAAAATCATAGCAAAAGTACAGAGACGTACAACACAAAATCATAGCAGTACAGAGACGTACTCCCTCCGTTCCAAAATAGATGACTCAACTTTGTACTACTAACTTTGAAACGGAGGGAGTACATATCCTAGGCGGGCATGTTTGGCCTAGTGGGTTTCAGTGATATGACGTGGTACAGTGCCGTCCAGTCTTTGCGTGTGGTTGCTGTACTGCGGGTACAGTAAGTTTTCTTGAAGAAGCAGAATTCAACAAATTCATGATGGTTCCTTCGTCCGACCAACTTACAGCGGGAAAGGTTGGGCCTGCGCTACGATCGGGGTGGACCAGGATAATTTTGTGCATGGCAGGTGGACCAGGATGGTCGACGTCCCACATGTCGGCGAATGGAAAGTATTCTTTTCTGATATAGAGGATGAGAAACGAGTATTCATTGTTTATTTTTGATGAAAGCTATTGTCTCCACTGTTACGACGAAGGAGTGTGAAACAGGGCATCCCAGTGAACTTGGCATGTGCACCACTCCCTCCTAATTCCTCATGTAATACTACCATAGTGTTAACTATAAGGTTGGCTATAAAGGTTACAACTTTTTCTCACTTTCTCTCTATCTATTTCCTCTCAAATGTTTTTTACCTTTCTTTTTTAGACACAATTGTTTTTTATGCCTCCTTTTTTAGAATTAGTTTTTTATACCTAGGAGCACGTGTAGAGACGAGCTCTTGCAGAGCCCACTCCTTGACTTTGTCAATGCCTTTCTCTCCTCCACATAAGCGGGCTTATAGGTCATTATTTTACTGGTACACTTGCTATGAATGCGGGCAGCTAGCGTCTGAGGGGGGAGGGCTTGGAAGCGGTCCAGACTCCCGCATGGCCCACCTCACATTATCACCATATATTTCTTGGAGTCCGTGTGCGTCGGGCGGGCGATCTCTTCTCCCTCCCCCGTCTCTCTCTTCTCAGCCGATGCCCGCCGAGTGATTATATTTCGGCTATCGACGGTTTATTCAATTGCAGTCCCACATGTCAGTGAAATTGCAAGCCAATGCGTGTCCCTTCTGGTGAGCGGCGTGCGAGCCGGACTGTCGGGGGTGCGACGCGTATGAGTCGTAAGTGTGCCGCCTTTTATTTTGAACTTGCAAAGCGAAACATTTTTGTGCGATCGATCGAAATCCAGAACAAAATGACAAGGGCGGTGCTTTCTCGCATGTTAGCCGGGCTAGTTTGAGTGATATGACGTGCTACAGTGTCGTCCACTTGCTCCATTTTTATGTAAGCAAGAGTTTACACTCTTACGTGGGAGGAGTGTGAAACACGACGGATCTGATTTTGATCGAGGGATAACTGTTCCCTGCCAAATAATGGAGCACTGTTAATCTCCAGCGCTGGCCCACAAATTTACACCAGCATATGTCCGAGGACATGATGGATACCATCCAATGCTGCCCGCATACCTTTCGACAACTATATGAACTAACCGAACAAAATTCGTGCAAACAAAGCAAATTTCAAATTAACCGGATGAAAACCGGACGAAATTCATTACATATTTCGCACAAACCGTACTAAAACCTACTGTAAACCTAATCTAAACGATCGCCAGCACCTGACCACCATGTCTGGCCATGAACCCGAGAAAGCTGGCCATTGCCTTTGCCTCCTCCTCATCCGCCTCGATAACCTCCTCCTCCGGAGCACAAGGTTCTGAAGATTTCTGCCTCCACGTCGCTGTCAAGCGGCTAATCGGCCGCCGATGTTTATCCCACCAAGCTTGGCATCGACTGACTGGAGGAGTAGTGGCCTTCCTGGGACCAGAGCGGCGGTGACCTACCGTGTACTACTCTACCTCGCTGCCGGCTGCGCCCGCGCACACACGCCGGCTCGTGGTAGTGGCGGCGGAGGGCGGCCGGGAGGGAGCCGGCGATCTCCCTCGTCTGCTCCTGCGACAGTACGTCCAAGAGAGCTTTGGAGCGCGCCCAGAGCGGAGCCGCCGATGTCCTTCGTCTACTCCTGTGGCAATACGTCCAAGAGAGCTTTGGAGCGCCAGGAGGCCATGGTTGGAGTGGTGCCGACAGAAGGAAGGGACCGGAGGAGAATGAGTGTGGGTCTTTGGCTATGGCTGGGAGCTGGGGCTCAAGATAATATAGGGAGTGAATGGCAATGAGCCGCGGCAGACGGATGGACGGCTGGCGCCGAAGTAGGTTCGTCGGGCGTGAATGCGGACACTACTTCAGTGACTTAACTACAGGTGCGTTGGATCACTGACATGTGGGCCCAACGGGCATCTGGCCCGCATGTCAGTGACACACCAACTGCACCTACAGTTAAGTCCGGTGAATGCAGCATTGACGTTCTGGAGAGACGGTGACCATTTCAGGCGGGAAGCACGTGCTAGCGATGGAAGGGGTTTCAGTAGGCCAGGGCGGTCAGACGCTGGCGTGGTGGTAAAATTTTAACTCATGGATGATGAACCTTTGAAGTGTATGCGGCACGTATTGACAACCAGGCATCCATGCAACCGGTCTTGTCGCTAGCTAGCCTTCGACGACCACCATTAGACACCACACAACCATGCATAACTTATGAATAATGGAGGAATCGACCAGACACACACTCGTGTGCAGTGGCACTATGATCGGTCGCTCACGATAGTACATACTCCGTACCATAGTACCCTCTCTAGCTAGGCTTTTTTATATATTGTCGTTGTGATGGATGATATACATGAGCAAGGCGCCGAGTCCCGAGTATGACCGTTGGTGTTGAGCCAGGTGAATACATGCTTGGCATTCGCGGAGGCCTCCATCAAACGTCTAAACAGTAATGTCAGGCACCGCCGGGGTGCATATGTGACGGGCTCGCCGTTTGCGTTGCGCCATGAGCAGGACTTTGATTGAGAGGGCGACGTGCATGCATTAGCATGGTTTGACAGCGTGAGCGTGACTGTCTGCACGCGTACATGCTACTTGCCTCTATGGACGGTGTGCGCTAATGTGTGCATCACATATAATATAATGATCAAAGTGAGCTATCAACACAAGTTCGATGACCGCCAATGCATTTTACTCGGTAATAAATGACCAGGATTGAAGGGGAATCCAAATTTCCTTCGTCTTCTGTCCTTGAGCTCTTGACAAACCAATGCACTACTAGCAAGAGGCCAATGCGTTGCATGAAACATCAAGATGCATTTATACGAGCTGTTTATCTCGTGGGAGACGGAGATGAATGAGGGAAGTCCTTATCTGCAAATGTGGAGAGGGGTGCGGGTATCTTTTTGCAAAATTGTCATAGTTTGCTTTCTATCCGTCAGATATAGATCGGACGGTCTATATTGCAGGATGGCAGGCACACCATCATCACCAACTCGGTTTTCTATAAGAGTAAGAGATAAGAGATATGGTTGTCCGGCCACTGCACCCTAGAGCTCTCACCAAGCGTCGTTCATGCCACCGCGCCGCACACTAACCGGTACGGAAGCGATGGCATCCCGCTGCGCCGAGTTCCTCGCCGCCCACGACCGCACACAAAATGGTAGAGCATGTGTGTGTGAGATGGAGTCTTAGTGTGTGCGTGTGTGTCTTG
>NC_057799.1:335539981-335649628 GCF_018294505.1 Triticum aestivum
GCGGATGTAATTTAAGTGTGTGTGGCTTCATCACAGAGAGGTGACGTGTATGGCAGAGGCCACCAACGATGGGGTGTGAGAGAGAAAAGGCCCGTAGAGAGGGAACAGAAGGTGTGTGCGCGTGAGAGGAGTCGACATCGAGAGAACGTGTTTGTTCGAGAGACACCGAGGAAGACTACTATATATCGATGGTGCATGCAGGCGGGAATTAAACGAAGGGATGGTCTTATTAGTTTTCGGGATATAGGGGAAGAGTGAGATGGGGGGTGGCTAGAAGGAGATTGTTAAGTGTGAGTGTGTGTTTTACCCATCCAGACAGAAGTTATGTGCACACAAGAAGATAAAGATTCGATGTGGCGTTAGGGTTGAGGGTAATTAACTACGTATGGAGACATAGAGACCTTGAACGTGCATGTGCGAGAGGTATACATGTATACGTGGATGTGTGTGTGTGTGTGCGAGAGAAATGAGATCCCGAGAGATGGAGTTTTGTATCTGCGAGAGAGAAAGATATTTCACAACGAGAGTGATAGCTAGAGAGACATATGAGGGAACGCAAGATATCTCTAGGGAGAGAGAGTGTGTGTGAGCGACATACAAGAGAATGGTGGAGAGATATGAGACCCTGGGAGACAGAGTTTGTGTTTGTGTGTGAGAAAGAGATATTTAAGAGGAAGAGTCGTAGCTTCTCATACCTAAGGAGTGAAAGACATCTCTGTGTGAGAGGGTGTGTGCGAGTGGCACACAGGGGAATAGTAGATAGAAATGAGACCCCGGGAGACGATGTTTGTGTTTGTGTTAGAGAAAGAGATTTCACATGGAGAATCATAGTTAGAGACACATAGCAGGGAGCGAGATATACTTAGAGAGAGATAGAGTGATGGAGGTCGAGGGAGAGAGTACCGTCAGTGTGTTACGAAGATAAAAGATCATTGTTGACATACAGGTAGAACGAGAGATTACTCGAGAGACAATGAACGTTTATAGGTCTAGAGAGATACTCCTATATAAGCATGAGTGATAGCTATATGAGACGAATATCTGGATTAAAGGGGATTCAAATATTTAAACTGGAGATCACGACATCGATAATATCATAACGCAAATTGGTGTATGAAACATGCATATTCATTTGAATTTGGGGACACGTGTAATGTTATATAGTTTATCAATATTAGTGATCCATATATTCTTTAATTAGAGACAATGCAAGGTTTATATGCAATTAATGTCTAAACGGGATCACACTATATGTTGCGTGTGTGAAATACATTATACATGTTTGAGAAGTAAAAAAAATAAAAACCCGCATGAAACACACATTAATTGGAGACAGTTAGCAAGGAATGCATACATTGGATTTCAACATAAAGTGGTTTCAAATATTTGAAAATCCAAATTAAGATGGATACAGCCTTATGAATCTGAGATCATGCCATTTGTAAACAATATTTATGTATAAAGGGTGTTGTGCTTTTGAAAGTATATATATAAAAAATGATGTATAAAGAATTTTATTCCAATCGAAAATGGATCCTGCACGAACAAAAATAGAATACAAACTGGATTCGAATTGAGTTGGCACGGTAAACGTGCACTCTTGCTCTGCAAAAATTTGAACGAAGCGGGGAAAGTCACAGTATCCGCCCGAAACCAAAATCTGCGAGATGGAAATTACTGCCTATCCCTGCCATGCAAAGCCTATCGGCTCGATTTCTATAGGTTTCTATAGGGGTAGGTTTGTAATTTCACTCAAATGTGACATAACCGCCTCTCACCCAGATTCATACATGGTGGGCGCCAAAACACAATGTCTCCTCGGCCGAAATCGACTCCCTCCCCGATTCATACACGGTGGGCGCCAAAAACAAACTCTCGTCGGCAAATATTCGGTGTATGCGAGATTACCGTCCTATCCCCAACCGACTAATATTGATGTGATGTAGGAAATTTTAAATGGGGGCTAAGTTTGTAAATTTCCTCGCATTTGAGGCAAGCGCGCCCTGAAGACATGGTTCCCCCCTTCCTCTCTCCCTCCATTTCCCCATTCGTACTCCATGGGCGCCAAAACACCCTCTCCACCCCTGCCTCCTCCGTCCGCCACCCCATCCACCGCCGTCCTCCTCCACCATGCCGGAGCTGATACCCCGACGCCGTCGGCCATTACAAGAGATTGACCTCTCTCATCCACGGCTTCAGACCGGGATCCTTGCATCCCGTCCTCTCGCTTCATCCCCACCGTCATCCACCTTGCCGGCGCCGCTCCCACGACCGTCTCGTCCACCGCGCCCCACCGCCACCGTCTACCCTCCTAGATCTACTTCCACGCTGCCGACAGCCATCGCTACCGCAGCACCATCAAATTCTCAGCAGATGCATACACGGCGCCGCACCAGAGGCGGTACTCTTTCATATCTGCTCAACTTATTTATCACAACAAGAAAATAGATCGCCACTGCTTTACTCTGATTTCTTGTCCATCACTTACTTGTTAGTTGAAAGCAAACATTGGTTGCGAAGTTACCTTTGTCCCGTTTGCACCTTCAGATCCGCCATGGCATGCTCAACACTATACTCGCAATGCTTATGGTTTTCCCCTTTTATACTCCACACTAGTTAAATGACAGTAGACTAAATTTCAAAATTGGTACAGTCGATTTTTGAGAGCTCGCCGGTGCGAAGGAAGGGGCTCGGGTGGGGATGGTGGTTGTGGGGGCGGTGGTGGGGCCTCGCCGAACGAAGAAAAGTCGACGCGGGTGGGGGCGGGGCTGGGGGTGGTGGTGGCAGAGGAACACAGGCGATGGGGGCCGGTGGTTCAGCCCGCGGCCCGTGCGGTGTTCTGTATGGGAAGCACAATATGTTCCTTGTCAGGAAGGGGAGCAGGGACATCTTCAGTCGACACCTCTATTGGGCCGGTTCTGCTAAATGATTTCGCACTTCGAGTTGGTCTGCCATAATATCCTGGAAATGGTGGGAGCTGCGCGGTCTTTGATAGACTAAACTGATAGTAACAGTTGCGCGCCTTCAGATGAATAGAGCTGGCCTGTAGGTGATCAATAGGCCGCATATTAGTAGCGGCAAAACCCTATGTTTTCCAGCCAGTTCCGCTTTCCCGCTTTATTTATGGTGGTTATGGTGTACCCCTATTATCTACATTACGATCTGCCTACTGGCTATGCGCTCTCGTTATCATGGTTTGGCAATAAACTTTCTATACTGTCGTGGAATTGTCACGGCAGATGTCCTAGTGTGAGGACTTAGTCGTGAGGCCAACGCATCTTTGTAGTAGCTTGAGAGGGGTTGAGCGGAATCGAGAGACGCAACACAAGACAAGGATTTAGACAGCTTCGGGCCCCGGGAAACATCATCCGGTAATAACCCTACATGCTGTTTGTGGCTAGGTCTCATTATGATCATGAGGGAGTCGCCGACTTGGCCGGCTCTTTGTGTCTAGCCCTAGAGATTGTTTTCTTCCCTTGTCTCTCCCTCTTGGGGTGCCCCGCCCCTCCTTATATAAGTTGAAGAGGCGGCTTACATGTAGAGTCCTAGTAGGATTAAAACTAACTTATTCTCTATTACAAGTTGGATACAAGTACGGGACTTGCTTCCTTGTAAAGGAAATATTCCTCATGCCTTCCGTCTTAAGCCGGCCCACAATAACATGAGCCGTCCTACTGGGCCTTGGGCCCTTGTCATCCGTCTGAACCGCCGTCGGGGCCATCATTAAGTCGCCAGGCTCGTGAGTCGTCACACCAGTGAACCACCAGACCTGTGAGTCGCCAATCCTCTGGCGTACGATGAAGCGCCAAGTTCGGCCGGGTCATACCGCGGCGTATATCCCCGACATTAGCCCCCAGTTTAATTTGGATTTATCCATGTTAAACTGATCCTGCAAAATAACTCAAGAAAAAATTTGACAGGTTGTGCTCCGGGTAAAATATTCTTGTAAGCCGGCACCTGATCATCCTTAAGTCCTTGACATTTTCTCCTGGAATATCCGGGTCAATTGGCCAGCTTCATAATCCGTTTGCTGACATTGGCTCTTGTAAAGAAATATTATAAGAAATAATCCATTTGAGTCGGCCTTCAATGCTCTGATTTGACAAAAATATTGGTCTTGAAATATACAAATGATATTCAGCCGGCTTAAAGATGTAGATCTTGCTGATTTATGATTGCCAAAATTGCCGGGTTATAAATAAATGATGTCGGGTAATGATTGTTGCAGACACCGGGTTAATCTGGTCTGCTCCAAACTGAGAATTTGAAGATTTTTTCTCCCTTATATGCATATCACCTGTGTAGCCCCCAAGGGCCGGGTCATTATGCAATAATGAGCAGGGACTTTGTAGATATAACCATGTAAACTTGAACAGCAACGTGTAGCCCCCCAAGGGCCGGGTCAGTAAGATAATACTGAGCTGGGAATTTGTATATAATTTATTGATAATAACATCATATAATATAATCTCCACCATGGGGCTTGAACCCACGTCCACAAGGTTAAAAGCTTTGTACTCTACCAACTGAGTAGTGGACCGTTCAATATAATGGATTAATGCTTGTGTACCTTGAATGTTTGACAGGAGCAATTGGTAGCCCCCAAGGGCCGGCTCATTACAATGTGATGAGTCGGGTCTTCAATAAGTTGAGCAAAAAATGACTTTGCATTAGCCCCCAAGTGCCATGGTGCATGCTGGCAGTGACATGGGACTTGCATATTTGATGTGATCTCAATTTAAATAATGTAGCCCCCAAGTGCCGGGTCGTAAGCCTACAGCGACTCGGGACTATTCTTTCCATTGTAGAATAAATCATATCCATTCATAAAATAATAGCCATTGCACCAAAGCGACTTTGAATACCTCATCTGCTGATAAGTCAATCCAGAGTTTAAATACCCGGCGGCTCTTGGCCGATGGCGATTTAATACGCCTCCATTGTAAGCCGGAATCTGTACAACCTGGCGGCTTATAGCCTTTGAGAAAATCAAGAATTGATAACCCTTTTGAGACACCAATTTCAATCTATGATGATGGGCTTGAATTTAATCATTTATGTAAGTCATAGCTCTGTAAATCCTGCAGAGTTTAAACAACATATGCCCTGGCGACTTAACGTCAAAAACCAGGGCGGGTAACCACCCAAATGTAGTCTTATCCTGCACATAATTAGATCACAAGATCCCTTGGCGGTTTACCGCAGGGCGGGTCATAATATCTCACATATAACCATTGATATGTAAGAAGGAGTCACAGATAAGCATGTTATGATCATAACTTTGAAACATAACTATAATAATAATATTATACCTATGATATTGAATTTTCACTGCCGGTTTATGTGACCTGTGCAGTAAGGGTGATAACCCAATCTTTAGAAATCAAGACTTCCAAATGTTTATGATTGTCATATGATGGCGACTTATCATCCAAAGTCAAACCGGGTTAAATAGCAACCACTCATATACACTTTAGATATGATCAAAAGAGCTTCAAATAAAATCCAAAGATTGTTTGCAAAAAGAGACTTCAAAAAATTTGAGGCTTCTGATTCGAATACGATCAGAAAACCGTCCCAAAGAGGTTAAGCTAAGATTCGAATATGATCATATAGCCCCCAGTGGCTTTGGCGTTGCCGATCAAGAGGGTACCGACAGCTATGTTCTCTTTGGTTCGAATATGACCTATGTTTGAACAGGAAGCCCCCAAATGACCTTGAGAGTTGTTTAACGACGCTCATTCGAATACGATCCACGTCGGTTCCCAAAAGGGGTTGAGCTATGACTCGAATACGATCAAGAAGCCCCCTTGTGAGCTTGGCAGTGTGCCGATCAAGAGGGTACCGACAGCTATGTTCTCTTTGGTTCGAATACGACCTATGTTTGAACAGGAAGCCCCCTAGTGATCATGAGAATATTTAATGACTCTGATTCGAATACGATCAGGGTCACACCTAAAGGGTTAAGCTAAAATCGAATACGATCAGCTCCCAATGGTCATTAAAGCAGGGTACCTATGTTTGGGTTGTGCTTTGTAACAGACTCTTTTTGGTCCCTTTAATTTTTCCTGAGAACTCGAACTTTTGCGAGAGATAAATTCTTTTTGAACCGGAAAAACCGGATATTGAGAGTTTCAAAGCTTTGTGATAAACAAATTTACCTTGAACCGGATTTTGAACCGGATTTGAGAGCTTCAAAACTTTGTGGCAGCTAAATTTCCCTTGAACCGGATATTAAGACCTTCAGTGCTTTGTGGGAGATGTCAAGTCTCTTGAGCCGGATCTAAACCGGAATCCTTCTTTTTAAGCCGGAAATTTTCTGACGGCCTTTAAACTTTTCACCAATGTGGCGGTAGCCTCCCGGACCGGGTTATTTTTCCCTCCAATGACCCGGAGTTCTTGAACGCATTGAAACCGACCAATGCTGCTGAGTCATATCATTGTAGCCCCCGAGTCTCAAGACGACTCGAGGAGTTGGCTTTGAGATTCTCCATATTGACCATAGCATAAGATGTATATCATTGATGTTGATAGCCGATGTGAATCCACAGAAGGTTGAGGTGACTGCGGCGGGTTATAATTGATCTTGTATGAGCCGTGTCAGCAACTTGGCCAATGGTCCCTTCCAACTGGTTGTTTGAAGTTAACCAAACTGTAGTGGCGGCAACTTGTGCGCCTGCCCATTTGAACCATCCAGTGCAGACGGCGGCTGATAATGCATGATAATTTGCCTCCAGTTTTGTTGGAAGAAAAAACCGGGTTTCCCAAGCAGTGACTTGCTCATACTCAATAATCAGCTCACGCAGACGGGTGTGGCCCGGTATGTTGATATAGACCAGGCCGCGAGAGACAGATGGTAAAAACAACCGTAGCATCAGAGGTGGTACAGACAGATGAGTTGATCACGAAGTTGTAAACCGGTGCGGTCGGGTGAGTCAATCGCCGGTGCGGTAAGCCGCGCGGATGGGTGAGTCAACCATGTCGTGTTGATGTAGTGAACAATTGTCCTACATCAAAAACATCGCAAGCCAGAGTAATTGCTCTTTTTAAAGAAAACAATATATAATATATAAAAATTTACTGGATTGATTTCACCTGATATGTTAGGCCAAAAATTATCCACCGCGGAGTTGATGATCATCACGGTGAAACTGAAATCAATCACGGCCGAGTCGGCCGCAGGAGTAGACAAATGAGCCGGCCGCGGCGTTGTAAGCCGGTGCGGACGAGCAAGTTGTCCTCCGCGTTGCAAACCGGCACGGACACATGAACCGGCGGCGAGGGTGGACGGGCGAGTCATCCGTGGCGTTGTAAGGTGGTGCGGACGGGCGAGTCGGCCGGCGCGTTGATGTAAACCGGACCGCGATACGCGTGTCCGTGAAGCTGCGTGGCACAACCGAACATGCCTCCGCGGTGTAATACCACCCCTTTTTCTTTTAATAGCCGTCATATACATTCAGCAGCACAACATGGGCGAACGCCGGTGCAGAATATTGCTAGCGTACACCCCGCACCCTCCGTATAAGTCACTTTTGTAGTGAACAATTATCATGTATACAAAAAACGTACAGATCAAAGTAATTGTCCTTTGACAAAGAACAATATAGGCTAATAAAATAAACTTAGATGGATGTCACCTGATTTGTTCGGATGACCAATGATCCATTCAACGCAACAAAAAATGGCTCAGGCAAACCGGCAACTCATGGCGGGTCAACAGCAGAGAAACGGAGGAATCACCATGGCGGTGGCTCAAGAACTGCAGCGGCAGCGTGTTTGAGACGGCGGAAGCGGCGAATTGAATAGCTTGAAACGGACGCGAGTCGATCCGGGGGCAGGCGGCGGCTCATCATGTGTCGGCTGTACAAACCAAAAAGTCTCACATGGAGGCAGAGCATGGTGAGTTTGGGTGTGGTCAATTTGTGGTCGAGGCCCGCTGTAAGTCGCCCAGTCATCGCGGTGATCTGGAGGCGCATGCAAACTTGACGCGGCACTCAAACAGTGCCTCGAGTTATGCGAACGAAGGCGAGTCGTGAAAGGCAGCAGTGGCGGAAGTGAATCCGTGCCCGCATTTGCGTCTTCCTCCTGGTTGTTGCTTTTTTTCATTGTTGACTGATGGTTGACCTCTAGTCAATCAGCGTTTGTAGTAGTTATCGGAGTAGCACTCAAATAACATGCCCTCATCACGTGCTACTGGAGTACTTTTGGAAGTACTTTTGGATTTGACTTGAGTACGTACTAGCACCTGAGCCGATGGACACAATTAGCACTTGAGGTTGAGGCAACGCGCTAGCTTACACGGGACTTGATCTGCCAGCTGCGGTTTGATGGGAGTAGTGGAGCAGGCGCTCAACGAGTTGGTGGAGACAGAGCCACTGCGGCGGAGCAAGACCACAACGGCAAAGGCAGAGCAAAGCCAGGCAGGTCGGACTCTTTCTCCGGGTCGTGCTGGTTTTGGACGATCCGCACGGATCTCAGCCGTGGTTGCAAGTGGTTGACGCCGCGGGAGCAGAGGCGAGGAGAAACTGCAGAAGCGTAGCTCATACAGGTGTGGGCGGCCGGCTTGGATCGGAGGGAGACCGCGGATCCGGGTGGCTCGGCAGCACGGCCGGAGGAGACTGGCAGGCGAGGCGACCAGCGACTTGACGAAGACAGCTCAGGAGTAGAATTGAAGATGAATCTCGAGTCTGAGTCGTGGTCGTAGTTATTTTGACCCCCTTTTTTACAGGACGGCCGGATCACACGTTTTGTTCGTCAACTTCAGGTCCTGATCCTTTAGTGACAGAGCAGCGAACAGATCGCAACCCTGATCTCCTTGAACTTTTTGATCTCACAGATTGTAAATTTGAACGGACGAACTCAACGCCAATGCTGATCCTTCCAAACCGGCTCTTCTTCATCCAAAAACTATGAGCCCCTCGAACCCTAAAAAAGATCCCTTCAAGAATTCAACACCACCGTGCGCCAGCCCCACGGTGGGCGCCAACTGTCGTGGAATTGTCACGGCAGATGTCCTAGTGTGAGGACTTAGTCGTGAGGCCAACGCATCTTTGTAGTAGCTTGAGAGGGGTTGAGCGGAATCGAGAGACGCAACACAAGACAAGGATTTAGACAGCTTCGGGCCCTGGGAAACATCATCCGGTAATAACCCTACATGCTATTTGTGGCTAGGTCTCATTATGATCATGAGGGAGTCGCCGACTTGGCCGGCTCTTTGTGTCTAGCCCTAGAGATTGTTTTCTTCCCTTGTCTCTCCCTCTTGGGGTGCCCCGCCCCTCCTTATATAAGTTGAAGAGGCGTCTTACATGTAGAGTCCTAGTAGGATTAAAACTAACTTATTCTCTATTACAAGTCGGATACAAGTACATGACTTGCTTCCTTGTAAAGGAAATATTCCTCATGCCTTCCGTCTTAAGCCGGCCCACAATAACATGAGCCGGCCTACTGGGCCTTGGGCCCTTGTCATCCGTCTGACCCGCCGTCGGGGCCATCATTAAGTCGCCAGGCTCGTGAGTCGTCACACCAGTGAACCACCAGACCTGTGAGTCGCCAATCCTCCGGCGGGTTACGATGAAGCGCCAAGTCCGGCCGGGTCATACCGCGGGGTATATCCCCAACATATACGGTATATTATGAACCTATCATCTGCCAACTATACTTACATCCGGGGCCCCCAACAGGGAGCCTATTTTTTTGTAGTTGTGCTAGATTATATTAATCTACTCACCATATTACATCACACATGGGCTCTCTCATCAGAATCCAGTGATAGCACACAAGGGTTTACAGGGAGCCTCTATTATATTACAATATCCTCTGCATTACAAAGATAATCTCACTACTATTTGTGTTTTCATGATTTACAGATATTGTACGTAATCACAATGAATATAAGAATGCGCACATCAGAAGAATATTGTGGAACAGTTCAATGGGTAACAAACTTGGCATCAAGGGATTGAGGTCCATTGTGGATGCAATGAAATCCACATGCTCCCGACCTATAGATTCATATTCAGAATATGATCCTAATGACTATTCTGAGCTCAAGGAGTGAAAGGCAGATGGCCTATCCTGTTCACCCAATAAGGTGCTTGTTCTAATTTGGCAATGTTTTATTGGTTGCACATATCTTGCATAAGGTGTCTTGCATTTCTTTTGCTTCGTTCCACCGCCATCTGCTTAGTTTACTCATGATATATGTGAAGATGCCATGCCCATCCATTATCAACACCTATTCCATTTGTCGTCATACCATGTTTTTTCATTCAAATGTTGTTCTTGTGTTTCGGACATCCAAAAGGAAGAGGGTGATTGCAGAACTTGAAGGAGTACAAGCAAAGTCCTTGAAAAAGGTGGTGCTACCGGAGAAATCACATCGCACCTGACGTATATTGGCGATAGAACCAGCGCCACAACACCTAGGATATCGCAACTATGCTGGTCGCTGCCTTGCTCTTGTGAGTACCTATTGTCCTATCGCTGTCCTTACATTCATACTTGGTGGATATGTGACATCATTGTGCATTATAGCTTGCTTATCTACTATTTGGTCCAAATTATCAGATCTATATTAATGCTTAAATTAATGAAGAATAAATCCAATGCCTATGAAGAAATTTAAGTCTGGATTGTTCTTGTAAGTATCTGTTGTCCTTATATTTGTCAGCTAGTTCTTCATGTACACTTTGCAGCTTATTTTCCCTTATCCTTCATTTTTCTACACATCAGATCTACATTTACTCTTGCCAAAATATTGAATAAAACCAATGTTACTGAAGAAGTTTAGCTCCGCATTGCACTTGTCAGTGCCTTCTACCTGTATGATGTATTTGCATTTGTACTCTGCATCTTAAGTTAAATTATCGTCATTTGTTCCTATATTTTCACATCTATATTTACTCTTAACAAAATGTAGAATAAAGGCAATACTCTTGAAGAAGAGTGTGAGGTAAACTTCTTGAATTGCCCCCCCATCAATATGGACAAGGCCTTTATAGAGCCTATCGTGGTTTTGTCATGGCAGATGTCCCAGAGAAAGGACTTAGTCGTGGAGCCATCGCTACGAGTTAGCTTAAAGGGGTTAAAGCGGACAAGGGACGCAAGAGAGTTTATACTAGTTCGGCCCCTTACGATGAAGGTAAAAGCCTACATCTAGTTGTGATGGAATTGATGGGGTGTCGATGACCAGGGAGCGAATACGCTTTGCCTGAGTCTCGAGTTGTTGTTTGTTGTCCTTGAACCGCCGCCGGGTCGTCCCCTTATATACATGGGTTGATGCCCATCGGTTTACAGACTCCGAGGACGGCTCATAATCGTGTCCGGCTCGGTCTCTGCTACTTCTATGTTACAACACAAGTTTACATATCAATGCCGGTTTGTGTCTACAGGCCTTAAACCGGGTTTGGGCCCTGGGCCTTTATGAAGCGTCACCGTCTGTCTTCATGGGCTTCAGATACAGATGAACTACTTATGAGGTTAACCCGGCCTCTCCTGGCCGGTTTACGCCCAGTGGTAATATCCCCAAGATTAGGCCCCATATTGATTTGAACTGGTTCATGTCAATCCTCAATACTTAAGAAAATTTCTTCTTCAACATCTTCACACAATCTTGTAAACCGCAATGACATCATCTTCTAGGATCTTGGTAAACCGTCGTGACATCACCTATCATTAACGAGCCTCCGACAATCGAGGTGACAACATCGCCTCATATCCAAAAACTCGGCTCCTCGATTGTCGCGTCTGTCGTTTATCTCCCTTATAAATAGGGCCAGGGGGTCTTTCCATTTTCCCCCTCATGCCTCTTCACTTCATCGTCATCCTCGCGACGCTCAACACTTCGACCTCGGCCGCCGCCGTCAACCTTTGACTGCTACACTAACCTTGGCCGTTGCATCGACCTGAACGTACCAGAGCTCCTCCGCGCGCCGCCGCTGCTCAATAGCCTCCATAAGTCTCCCCTTTCTCTTACCATAGATCTGCACTTAGGGTTTCTGTCGTTCATCAGTGTTCGTCGCTGCCCTTCTTTTCCCTTATTTATATCCATGGATTAGATCCAAAAACCACATAGGTCTCGTGCGGTAGTAGTTTAAACCACATAGATCTCGCGCTTTAGCAGTTTTAGCACCTGTTTGATATCCAACTCATCTCATCTTGGTGAACTTTCAGTACGCTGGAATTTAGGTCAGAATATATTTTGTTTTTCCTACACGCGGTAGATCTGAAATTACCATAGCAAGATGTGAAACTTGTTTCTTCCTTCTCTTACACACTTTGAATACCAGATTGGCCGGTTTAACTTCACAGAAAAAATCATGACCCAGTAGATACCATTAGTCCCCTGTTGAACCGCCAATGCATTACACCGTTCCATTGCCAGACTCCGGTTTACGAATAACCAAATCCGGTTTACCAATATGCTAGTATCCTCATACCGCTGTATAGTTGTCCACTGTAAATCTTAAACCAGTAATAATCATGTTTCAGATTTTCCTTGTCATGGCTAAGCAAGTCTATGAGTGCAATTGAGCTCCCTCTCGACTAACCGAGGAACAGTTAAGCAACCTTGTTAAAACGAGCGCTTTAGCCAAGAAAGATGTCATCCACTGGAGGGTCCCTGGCCCGGAAAATCCTCCTACACCCAAGGACGGAGAGGTAGTCATTTTTGCTGATCATCTCGGACGAGGTTTTAGCCCTCCCGGTTCAAAAAATTTCCGGGATGTACTGGCTAGTTTTCAACTGCGCCCTCAAGACATTGGTCCTAACTCTGTAACCAACATCTGCCACTTCCAAGTCTTTTGTGAGGTTTATCTGCAAGAGGAACCTTCAGTCAAACTGTTTCGGGATTTCTTTCACCTAAACCGTCGCACAGAGTTCTTAGATGGACCCAATATGGAACTGGGCGGAATGGCGGTTCAGAAAAGGAAGGAAGTCACCTTCCCTCATCCCAAACTCCACAGTCATCCCAAAGAGTGGAACCAGACTTGGTTTTACTGCATGGATACATCTCCATCTAATGAGAATCCTTTGTCGGGTTACCACCCTGAACGCCTTAGCAACACACATCCTTTTCCTCAGAGGTTGACAGCAAGAGAACGGGCCAACTATGCTCCCCAATTATCAAAGCTTCGAGCCTTCATGGCGAACGGTTTGACAGGAGTTGATCTTGCTTGTTGCTGGATAAGCTGGAGCATTCTGCCCTTAAGCCGGCGACCCGGTTTGATGTTTGAGTACACGGGGAGTTTGAAGGATTCTCAGCGGCACATTGACATTCAGCTTACAGATGAAGAAGTCACTGAGGCTGTAAAGAAAAAACTGAACGAACCGGAGGCCGTCTATGCCCAAACTAGACTACTCCCTTTCTGCACCTTCAACAAAAAACCAGCTGTAAGAATCATACAATCCTTTGTATCTGAATTTGCTTCTGTCCAAATATTCTCTGAAAGTGTGATTATTTTTTGACAGGGTGATGACCCGTTCTGGAACAAGAAACCATCAAAAGAAAAACCGGCAAAGCCGCAAGACAAACCGGTCAAGCCAGTTCGTCCAAAGACCAAGGTTGTTAAGAAACCTGCCAAGAGAAGGACCACTGCATCCTCCGATCTACCAGCTGATGACGATGTGCGTAATCCAGAACCAGAGGTAGAACTTGACGCTCTTGGTTCATTTTTCATACATCTCATTGACAATGATTATTATCAGGACGATGCTGAAGGCAGTCACGCTGAGGACGTAGAGGTAACTATTCTTTCCTCCGATTCAGATCCTCTGCCAACATCAAAAATCCGTCAAGCAAACCGGAAAGTAAAATTTTCTCACCCTCTTGCTTACTTGGACCCAAACTTTCTTTTGAAGATGCAGCAGCACCATGCTCGCCGTACAACCCGGCACAGCGGCCAGGTAGTTACCTCCGCCGGTTTACCGAACAGTCCGGTTCGGAAACGCCGATCAGAGGTCTCTTATCCCGTTGATACTTCATGCCCAAAAGCAGGTTGTTTTCGCCAGCCTCTTAACTTGTCTGATTCAAATTATCAGGGTACTTCTCACTCATCCTCTGGCAAGTCCTCGGCCACACAGCTTGCACCCCTCAAAACAGTTCCTGGGCGAGTTATGCACATGTCTTTATTCTTGATATGTTATCTTTTCATACTGTACTGATCCTTATGTCTATCTTTTCGCAGCACCAAGCCAAGACCCAGCAAGAAAGCTCGGTTGAACAAACCGGCTGATGATAATGTAGCTGCTGAACCGGAAACAACTCCAGATCTGGAAGAAACCGACGCTAACGCCATGCTTCATGATCCGCCACTTCAAGACCATGATTTCCTTGCTGAACAAGTGCAAGTTCATACTACAAGTCATGCAGACTGGCCAGCCAGCACTGTCCGAACTGGTGACAAACTGGCCAGTCCAGCTAAGGACACTGATAAACCGCCAACTCCGGCGAAAGCTGCTGATGAACAAGATGATGACGTAATGATTACTGGCACTGGCCACACCACTCCTGGCAATCCTGTAGCTTTGTCAAAGCATACTGCCAAGGATGATCTCTCTGCTATCGGCAAAGGCAAATGGAATGCCGATTTATCAAGCTTCGCCCACCTCAATGTTCAAGATATTCACTCTGGCTTCTTGAACCATCTGTATACCGGCCGTGACTATGAAGCTAGTTTGGTAAACTTGAACTGTTTTTCTCCTTTGTCCAATTGCAGTTTATCAACTCCTAGTAGCCCCCAAGTGACGGTTTATGATACCAATCTAAACCGGGACTTTTGTCATAACTTAACTTTGCATATTTAGCCTCCAGGGACCGGATTACCTTGTTAAGATGAACCGATTCCTTAAAATTTGCCATACTGCTCTTTCGCCAGTATAGTCCCCAAGGGCCGGTTTAACTTTATAAAGATGAACCGGGACTGTAGAAGAATTCCCATATCAATATTTTTTTGAGCAAACACACATTAGCCCCCAAGTGCCAAGCTTAATACTTGTATTGTGCTCGGGACATGTAAAAATTTCTGAGTAAAAGCAAATATGCATTAGCCCCCAAGTACTAAGGGCATAACTTGTTATGTGCTTGGTACTTCAAATATGTACTGTCAACTCATTATGTATCTGTCTCTTTATAGGCTGAACTGAGCAAGAAGGAAAGCCAAACCGCTGACCTGCAAGAGAACATCAAGTCCCAACAGGCCGAAACTTCCAAAGCAAAAGATGAGCTGACAAGCGCCTTAGCGGCTATGGAAAAGCTAAAGGAAAGCTTTGCCAAGGAGCGGGCGGATTGGAACGCAGAGAAATCCGCTTTGCGGAAAAGAGCTGAAGATGCAGAAGCAGCTCTCAAACCGGTGGTAGACGAGCTGACTGGGGTAAAGCGGCAAGTACATGCGATGACTACTGCTGTGTTTGGTAAGCATCTTGTCCTTAATACTGTCAACATATTTTCCCATGTGTTGCCGGTTTACTAATGTTTGCAATGATGCAGGAACTCACATTAGTCATCTGGGCTCTGATGTTCAGAAGAAGCTGAAGGCTGCCTATACGCTAATAGAACAACTGTATAATGACGCTCAACGAATTATCTGCACCGCTTCTCACAATAAGCCGCCCCCGACGTTAATCAAAGATACCTTAGACAGGCTATCTATGCTGCCTGCCCGGGTAGAAGATCTGAAGAGGTCTGCTGCAAGGGCTGGCGCTCTGACCGCGCTAACCCGGGCAAAAGCATGGGTGCCTGATCTTGACCCGACGGACGTGGCTAAAGGCTACCCAAGCTTGAAAGAAGACGGATCAGAATTTTGCACTGAAGATCTCCGCGCCATAAACCGGGAAGTACGTCCACTGGCTTGTCAACTTGTTGAAGAAGCTGATCTTTCACATTATCAGGCGAGTTATGATATCAATAACAAGTGGGTTGCTGCACCAGCTCCTGAGGCTCAAAACCTGATCCCTCCAATCCGTAAGCACACTTATGCCCCTGATATTGAACCGTCCACCCTTATAAGCGATGAAGCTGTGTTCCAAGCTTTAACTGGGATCGACTGGGCAACTGTTGACTTCCAGCCGCTGGGTAGGGACGAAGACGATGAACCGGTGCAAGATGATCCGCAGCCGTCAGGTCAAGCTGATAAACAATCATAATCCAGGGGCCGGTTTAGTTTTTCTTTTGCTGTAGTGCTTATTGAGACAATTACTCCTTTGGGCATTGAAAACGCCTTGTAATAGGCGAGTTAAAACACTTGGTCTGTTATGCCTTCGTGCATTTTTATCTGCAACTGATGCGTGTTAACCCGCCATGCTTAAGATATGATGTTCATAATCCATAGCTATTTATTCAAGCTGTTCCTGCAGATAAGAAGCTTAAAGCGCCCTGGCGGTTTACCACCGGGCAGGTCATGATACCCAACTATATATAGGACCAAGGTTGCAAAAGATAACCAAATATGGAAATATATGATACCTGTGATCTTTAGGCATAGTGTTGGCTGACCAACCTTGTAATGAGGGTAATAACCCTAATCCGGAGTAAAAGTATCTCCTGTTATACAATGCCGGTTTAAAATAAAACCGTTCCGGGTTGTGATAAACACCGGTTTATTCCATACTGGTGACTATGAGTCAAAACCAGACCGGGCTGATAGTCTCCGGATTATAACTTGATCACGTACTGACAACTTGTAGTTGACAGCCTAACCGGGTTGATAAACACCGGTTTGAAAACATCACAAATCTTCGCAAAAGAAAAAGAAACTTAGCAAAAGGCAAATAAAACCGCTGTAGTCGAGGCTTTTCACGGGCTACCAGGACCCAAATTTGATCAAGAGGTGTTGCTATGGTTCGGGTTCGACCAAGCCCCCAAGTGATGCTCTGGCATTATGCCGATCAAGAGGCGTTGCTATGGTTCGGGTTCGACCAAGCCCCCAAGTGATGCTGTGGCATTACGCCGATCAAGAGGCGTGGCTATGGTTCGGGTTCGACCAAGCCCCCAAGTGATGCTGTGGCATTGCACCAATCAAGAGGCGTGGCTATGGTTCGGATACGACCAAGCCCCCAAGTGATGTTGTGGCATTGCACCGATCAAGAGGTGTAGCTATGTTTCGGATACGACTAAGCCCCAAAGTGATCTAATATGAAGCTTTGAGAAGCCAAATCAAGGGGTAAACCGGACGCCGCTTTGCAAGCTCCATGTAACCACACATGATGTAAGAAAAACAACAGATACCCCGCCTTAACTGAGGTTCTGGTTTATTGTATTGATCATAATATATACATTGTCATAATATGTACATAAGTAGAGCCTATAGCTCAAGTATAGTAAGGTCAAAGATGAGAATATTCCACGGCCGGTTGGTCTCCTCCTCCGATTTACGTGAGTCTTTGCGCTCTTGAACATCGATTAGGTAGTACGACCCGTTGTGTAGATTCTTGCTGATCACAAAGGGTCCTTCCCAAGGGGGGGATAGCTTGTGCATATCCGTCTGATCCTGGATGAGCCGAAGCACCAAATCGCCTTCTTGAAAGGTTCTGGTTCTAACCCGGCGGCTGTGATAACGACGCAGATCTTGCTGATAAATCGCCGAACGGGCTGCTGCTATGTCACGTTCTTCATCTAACGGGTCAAGAGCTTCCTGCCATGCCTTCTCGTTGTCCGCTTCAACATATGCCGCTACACGAGGCGAGTCATGACGGATGTCACTAGGAAGAACTGCTTCCGCTCCATAAATCATGAAGAATGGTGTGTATCTTGTCGATCTGTTGGGCATGGTATTGATGCTCCATAGCACAGAAGGTAGCTCCTCAACCCAACAACCCGGCGTCCGTTGCAAAGGAACCATAAGCCGGGGTTTGATGCCTCTCAAGATTTCTTGATTGGCCCTCTCCGCTTGACCATTGGACTGGGGGTGAGCCACTGATGACACGCCAAGCCGGATGTGCTCACGTTGACAGAACTCCTTCATGGCACCCTTTGACAGATTGGTACCATTGTCTGTTATAATGCTGTGTGGAAAGCCAAACCGGAAGATCACCTTTTTGATGAATTGAACCGCCGTGGCCGCGTCACACTTACTAACTGGCTCTGCCTCCACCCACTTCGTGAACTTATCAACCGCCACCAAAAGGTGGGTCTTTTTATCCTTGGACCTCTTGAAAGGCCCAACCATATCCAACCCCCAAGTTGCAAACGGCCAGGTGATTGGAATCATCCTCAATTCTTGAGCCGGTACATGAGCGCGCCTTGAGAATTTCTGACAACCATCACATCTTTTGACCAAGTCCTCGGCATCAGCATGAGCTATCAACCAATAGAAACCGTGACGAAACGCCTTGGCCACCAACGATTTTGAACCGGCGTGGTGACCACAATCCCCTTCGTGGATCTCACGCAAAATTTCACGGCCTTCCTCAGGAGACACACAGCGTTGAAACGCCCCTGTCACACTGCAATGATGTAACTCTCCATTGATAACAGTCATGGACTTTGACCGCCGGGTTATCTGCCTGGCCAAAGTTTCATCTTCTGGTAACTCACCTGGTTTATATACGCCAAATATGGAACCGTCCAATCTGGGATAACATGAAGAGCCGCCACCAATTGGGCCTCCGGATCAGGAACAGCCAAATCCTCTTCAACAGGGAGCTTGACGGACGGATTATGCAAAACATCCAAGAAGACATTAGGTGGAACCGGTTTACGTTGGGAACCCAGGCGGCTTAAAGCGTCCGCCGCTTCATTCCTTCGCCGGTCCACATGATCAACCTGATAACCTTTAAAGTGACCTGCAACAATATCCACCTCACGACGATATGCTGCCATGAGTGGGTCCTTGGAATCCTAAGTGCCGGACACTTGTTGAACCACCAGATTCGAGTCACCAAAGCACTTAACTCGGCTTAAGTTCATCTCCTTAGCCATCCGAAGACCATGGAGTAAAGCCTCATATTCAGCTGCATTGTTAGTGCACGGGAACATTAAACGGAGAACATAACAAAACTTATCACCTCGTGGGGAAGTTAATATGACTCCAGCCCCTGAGCCCTCCAATTGCCTGGACCCATCAAAATGAATAGTCCAATAAGTATGATCTGGCTTCTCTTCTGGCGCTTGTAACTCTGTCCAATCATTGATGAAATCCACAAGTGCCTGAGATTTGATCGCCGTTCGGGGCATGTATTTCAACCCGTGAGGCCCGAGCTCAATAGCCCACTTAGCAATCCGGCCGGTTGCTTTCCTGTTCTGGATTATATCTCCCAAAGGAGCAGAGCTGACCACCGTGATGGGATGACCTTGGAAATACTGCTTCAATTTACGGCTTGCCATGAAAACCCCATACAGCAGTTTTTGCCAATGTGGGTACCTCTGCTTGGAATCAATAAGTACCTCACTGATATAGTAAACCGGCCGCTGAACTGGATATTCCTTTCCTGCCTCTTTGCGCTCTACCACAATAGCCACACTAACAGCCCGAGCGTTAGCTGCCACATATAGCAGCAACGGTTCTTTATCAACCAGAACAGCGAGAATCGGCGGATTAGCTAGCTGCCGCAGTAAGTCCTCAAATGCTTCATTAGCAGTGTCACTCCAGACGAAGTTATCCGTTTTCTTCAGCATCTGATACAAAGGGATGGCCTTCTCGCCAAGGCGACTGACAAACCGGCTCAACGCGGCAATCCGGCCTGCCAGGCATTGAACATCATTGATACACTTCGGTTTAGTCAAAGAGGTGATGGCTTTGATCTTTTCCGGATTAGCTTCAATGCCCCTGTTAGACACCAAAAAGCCCAAAAGTTTGCCTGCAGGTACACCAAAGACACACTTGGCCAGATTAAGCATCATTTTATAAACCCGCAGGTTATCAAAGGTTTCCTTCAAGTCATCAATCAATGTTTCCTTCTTCCTTGATTTTACCACAATATCATCCACATAGGCGCGAGCATTGCGGCTGATCTGTTTACGCAGACAATTCTGCACACACCTTTGATAACTCGCCTGGGCACTCTTGAGCCCAAAGGGCATGGACACATAGCAGAAGGCTTCAAAGGGAGTTATGAAGGCTGTCTTCTCCTGGTCCTTAACTGCCATTTTGATCTGATGATAACCAGAGTATGCATCCAAAAAGCTTAAACGCTCGCAACCTGCCGTAGCATCAATAATTTGATTAATACGGGGAAGGGCAAAAGGATCTGCTAGACAAGCTTTGTTGAGATCTGTGTAGTCCACACACATACGCCAAGTGCCATTCTTCTTGAGGACCAGCACCGGATTAGCCAACCACTTAGGATGGAATACTTCAACGATAAATCCAGCCGCCAAGAGCCTGACTACTTCTTCTCCAATAGCTTTGCGCCTTTGTTCATTGAACCGGCGGAGAAACTGCTTGACCGGTTTATACTTAGGATCAACATTGAGAGTGTGCTCAGCGAGTTCTCTTGGTACACCTGGCATGTCAGAAGGCTTCCATGCAAAGATGTCCCGATTCTCACGGATGAACTCGATGAGCACGCCTTCCTATTTTGGATCTAAGTTAGCGCTGATGCTGAACTGCTTGGATGAATCGCCAGGTACAAAGTCAACAAGCATAGTCACATCAGCCGATTTAAACTTCAAGGCCGGATCATGCTCTGTGGTTGGTTTCTTCAACGAGGTCATATCTGCCGGATCAACATTGTCCTTGTAAAACTTCAACTCTTCTGTTGCACAAACCGACTCAGCATAAGCCGCATCACCTTCTTCACACTCCAGAGCAATCTTGCGGCTCCCATGCACGGTGATAGTTCCTTTGTGACCCGGCATCTTGAGCTGTAGATAGACATAACAAGGCCATGCCATAAACTTAGCATAAGCTGGCCGTCCAAATAGGGCATGATACGGGCTGCTGATTTTCACCACCTCAAAGGTCAAGGTTTCTGATCTTGAGTCATGCTCATCCCCAAAAGCCACCTCCAGAGCTATCTTACCAATAGGATATGCCGACTTACCAGGCACCACACCATGAAACACCGTATTGGACGGTTTAAGATTTTTATCTGTTAGCCCCATGCGACGGAAAGTTTCATAATAAAGGATATTGATGTTGCTCCCTCCATCCATGAGTACCTTAGTGAACTTATAACCTCCCACCTGAAGTGCCACCACCAGAGCCAGATGACCCGGATTGTCAACCTGGGGTGGATGATCTTCTCTACTCCACACAATCGGCTGCTCGGACCAGCGCAAATGACGGGGCACGGCCGGTTCAACGGCATTCACTGCCCTTTTATGAAGCTTCTGATCGCGCTTGTCCAGGCTAGTGGTGAAGACATGATACTGTCCGCAATTCAACTGCTTTGGGTTGCTCTGGTAACCCGACTGCTGCTGCTGTTGATTGCCCTGATGATTATAGCCACTTTGATTACCCTGATTACCTTGATTGTTATGTCCACCCTGATTGCCATGGAATCCTGAACCGGAATTTCCTCCGCCATAACCCGGCCCGTGAGAGCCAGAGCCTGAACCGCCTCCTAATCCATGATCATACCGGAAAGAGTCAGAATTTTTGAACTCTTGCATGATGTAACAATCTTTCCAGAGGTGTGTGGATGGTTCCTCCTTCGTCCCATGCTTTGGACAGGGCTGGTTCAACAGATACGATAAACGGTCCGGATTGGGATTTGGCATTCCATTGCGCCGGGGCGGTTTACCCTTACGCCCCTGGCCCTTGACGTGTGTACTAGTGTTAGCCACAAAGTCTAAACCGTGGTCCGCTTTACGCTTGCCGCCGTTTCCATGATCCGCCGGGTTGGGGTGCTGCCCCTTGGTGTTGCCGCTCTTCTTTCCCTTCCCTGTCTTATCATCATCAGACTCGGGATCCTTGGTACTATCAGAGTCGGCATACTTCACTAGTGCAGCCATGAGGGTTCCCATATCATTACAATGACGTTTGAGCCGTCCCAACTTCTACTTCAGGGGTTCAAACCGGCAATTGCCTTCCAATGTTAAAACTGCGGTGTCAGCGTTGATGCGGTCTGATGAGTGCAAAATCTTCGAAACCCGGCGCACCCAACGGGTTGTTGACTCTCCTTCCTCCTAGACACAGGCAGCTAAGTCCACAATTGACATGGGCTGCTTGCATGTATCCTTGAAATTCTGAATAAACCGGGCTCTCAACTCGGCCCATGACCTTATAGAATTAGCTGGGAAGCTCTTTAGCCAAGTGCGGGCTGTTCCTTCTAGCATCATGGTGAAGTACTTCGCACATGCCGCATCATCCACGGCCAGCATCTCCATGGCCATCTCATAGCTTTCGACCCATGTTTCAGGGGATAAATCGGCGGTGTAATTCGGCACCTTGCGCGGGCCCTTGAAATCTTTGGGCAGGCGCACAATGCGCAACGCTGGGACAAGACATGGTACTCCCAAGAACTAGAGGTAACTCCTGGTTCCACCGATGTGGTTGGACGAACCGGAGTAAGCTGACGGGCTTCATGCCGTGCCGCTAACTCGGCCTCTCTGCGTGCCCGAGCCCGGTCCACCACCTCTTGAGCATCACCAGCAACACCCGCCGGGTTATTGCCCCGGGGCGGATCACGGTTCCGCGCATTGCTTGACACTGCCGGTTCATCCATACGTCTGCTGTAGCTCCGGCTTGGACGGGGAGTGGAATGAATCCGATCGCGACTGTACGTATAAGCCTCCTGTTGAACCAAAGCTGTCTGAAGGAGCTCCTTAACCCGGCCCATCTCGACCGCCGCCGGAGAATCGCCTTCGATCGGGATGGCTGCCAGCCGTGAAGCGGCAGCGAGAATGTTGTCCATCGGGTTAGAGTAATGACCCGGCGGCGTGGGGACATGTGGTATTACAGCGTTGTTCTGACGAGGCGGATCCGCCGAACGTGCCTGAACCGGCGCCCCCGCTCCAGGTGCCTCCGCCCGGTTTAGCACCGGCGGGTTACTGGTTCCCGCTCCTGGGGTGTTAAAGAGATCTCTAGCATCATAAACTGGCGGCACGCGAGATCGGTGCCTCCTCTTCAGGACTTCGTTTGACACACTCTGGTCCAGCATGATCCGGTAAGCTTGTGCATCCAAAGCGGCCCGCTCCACGGCTATCCTAGTATCCTCAGCTGCTAAGTCTGCTTTGGCCTGGGTGATCTGATCTTTCACTTTCGCGATTTTTGCATTGTGCACATCTTGATCCGCCGGGTTAACCTCGGCCATCAGCGTTGCCAATGCGTCAAACAAATCAGACAGAACCTAAGCTGGTGGTCGCACACGGCCTCCTGCCCCGGCCGCTGCTGCCGCTGCCGATCCGGAAATCATTGCCGCTGCGGTCGAAGAGTTGAGCACCGGTTGCGTACCGGCCATGAAGATCGCAACCCGGTTTGGCAGATCAGAGGGGTCCGGAATACTGTCGCCATCGGAACAGCCCCCAATCCGTCCATCTTGTAACTGATATAACGACTCGATCTCTCCGGTCGATGACTCATCGCCGGAATAAACGATGGTCTCACCACCGTATTCCGATCTATCCTCAGATTCCCCTCCATGGATAACTCCCACAAAGGCACGCTTCATGACAGGCTTGACCCGGGCAGATCTCACACGCTGAGCCGTTTCGACGAGGTCGGTGCAGATGTCTGGCTCAGGGCCCGGTTCGCCGATCTTGCCAATAAAAACGTGTACGCCACCAAAGGGGACCCGGTACCCGTACTCGATTGAGCCGGCCTCGGGGCCCCAGCCTGCATCGTCGATGTAGAGCTTGCCGCGACGACTCTTGGTCATCCGGCCCACAGTGTAACCCTTGAGTCCTTTGAAGTTGCCCTCCATGAACTTGAAACCGTCATGCGATAGCCCCACGGTGGGCGCCAACTGTCGTGGTTTTGTCACGGCAGATGTCCTAGAGAAAGGACTTAGTCGTGGAGCCATCGCTACGGGTTAGCTTAAAGGGGTTAAAGCGGACAAGGGACGCAAGAGAGTTTATACTAGTTCGGCCCCTTACGATGAAGGTAAAAGCCTACGTCTAGTTGTGATGGAATTGATGGGGTGTCGATGACCAGGGAGCGAATACGCTTTGCCTGAGTCTCGAGTTGTTGTTTGTTGTCCTTGAACCACCGCCGGGTCGTCCCCTTATATACATGGGTTGACGCCCATCGGTTTACAGCCTCCGAGGCCGACTCATAATCGTGTCCGGCTCGGTCTCTGCTACTTCTATCTTACAACACAAGTTTACATATCAATGCCGGTTTGTGTCTACAGGCCTTAAACCGGCTTTGGGCCCTGGGCCTTTATGAAGCGTCACCGTCTGTCTTCATGGGCTTCAGATACAGATGAACTACATATGAGGTTAACCCGGCCTCTCCTGGCCGGTTTACGCCCAGTGGTAATATCCCCAACAAAGCATGTCTTCACTACTAATGTAAGTTTGTCCTCCTCGAGCCTTCAAACTTTGTTGTTTATATTTGGATAGCTATGATTGCAAATGCTGTTTATTTTTGTCGTCTGCATCAAATTGCTTGTTCAAAGTTTATAAAGTAGAAGTACATAAACATAAGTTTGTCATTCTCAATTTCAGTCTTTAGTTGTACAATCTAGTTCCTTATTCGTACCATGTAAATTAAACTAAACATAGCAAATTATCTTCTTTAGCACTATGTGTATGCTTGTGTTCTTGATCTGTAATCCAGTGGTGTGGTGAGACTACCAACAACAGCACAATGTCATATCATGCTATGTCTGAACTATGAACAATGCCATATTATATTAATGGTATTTAAATCGTGTCTCTTTATTTACCAATCTGAAATGGTATAAATTGACAGTACACTCACCATTCATGCTTATACGTTGTTTAGAACTACATCTATGCTTGTGTTCTTGATCTATAATACAGTGGTCTGGTGAAGCTGGCCACTCCTACACAATGCCATTTCCTGCCGTCTTAACTATGAACAATGCCTATTATGTTAATGCTATTTTAAACCGTGTCTCTTTATTTCTGACAAAGAAATGAGATGAATTGACAGCGCTGATGCTTATACGTGCAAAACCTGTTATCTACCTACTTGTTTCTCTTTCAGGGTGACAACACTACTGCTAGGAAGAACTGCCACAATGATAGTGAGACGAACCCATTGTTTGTCCCTATAACACATATTCCAGAGGAGAAGGCAACACATATTGAGGGTAGGGATACAACCACGAAGTCACATCTTGATGTAGTGTAAAACTTACTCAGTGACACAAGCTCGATGAAGTCGCCACCTTAATCTGTTCGACTTCTTCAGTATGAAATTCAGGCAGAAATACATGCTTCCGCTCAAATACGACTGGAACTCCAATCTCTATGCAAGATTAATCGTAAGTACAGGACGTTTATTGATGCTATGCAGCTTAAGTTGGTGGATATGAGCGCCAAAGAAGCGCAGTCTAATCAGGTTGCTAAGCAGCTTACGCTGCAGCTGCTGGGCCGGGCTAACCTTTCCTGAACTGTGTTGAAGTGCTGTCGGTTATGTCTATTATTTTGTCCTCCTGTTAACTTCCACTGGTGGCGACCTGCCCAGTTTAAGTAATCTGCTGTCTGGTTGCCCTTTATTATCACTGGCGGCGAACTTTGATGCCGAGGGGATGCAATATGTTGTAATTTCTTTGTTGTATATTCTAGGTTTATTCTTGGTTGGTATGCTGTAATTTAGGCCGGAAGGTTCAGTGGATATCAGTGTTGTCGGTCTTCAGGGCGGCCCGTTACTCTTATGGGCCAAAATGCGGGCCTATAATCATCTTGGGCCATTAGCAGGTCTAAACCTTATGGTTGTTTCCCGCCTTTAACAGGCCGAGTAAAGTTCTGGCCAGCTGGGCCACAGAATACAATGGGCTTTTAACAGGCAAAAACCTAGATTGGGCTAGCATTGAGCCTAAAAATTCACGGGACAATACAGGCCGAAACTGCCTAAGGCCCATGTTTGGCCCAAATAGGACTAGCAGTTAACAGGCCAAAATATATCTCGGGCCCGTTTGGCCCAATAAAATTATGGGCTTTAAGCAGGCCGGTATCCACGCGGGCCATAGGCCCAAAAGTGTCACGGGCCATTATCATATGGGCTGTAAGCAGGCCGGATTCAACGCGGGCTGTAATTAGGCCCAACTGTTACACGGGCCATTAACAGGCCGATAGGCCAGTTGGGCTGAAATTTATCCATGAAGACTACGGGCCATTAAGAGGCCTAAAGTTACTTCGGACAAGAAATAGCCCAGTTTCTGCGTGGGCCATTAAATGGCCTAAAGTTAAACCGGGCCGGCAACGTCCCAGATACTCCACGGGCCGCTAACAGGCCGAAACTATTATCGGGCCGAACTGGTAAACGGGCATTTAACAGGCTGTAATACAAACCTGTCTTAGAATGGGCCCAAAGGTACAATGGCCTGTTAACGGGCCTGATCCGATATGGGCCGTAATTTGTCCCAAAACTCGGTAGGCTGTGAACGGGCCTTATCTGATATGGGCCTCAATTTGACCCAAAACATGGCAGGCTGTTAACGGGCCAGCCCACTAGTGTCTGAAAAACATGGTGGGCCTTTAGCTGGGCCGACCTTTTCACCGGAATGGGCCTCTATTGGGCCGTCCACGTGTCGACGTATCATAGGCGCCTCCTGTCCAATGAGTGGATGCCATCTGTCCCAACGAGGAGCTGACACGTGGTTCCGTCGGCCAATGAGAATTTTACACGTGGAAAATCCCCATTGGTCCGGGCTGTTAACGGGTTATCGGGTCCAAAACCGGACCCGATAGCTTAACGGCGAGTCGTTACGGTCGATGTAATGTGTCGGTCACCCTTGACGAAAGCACTTCTATGATGCGCGATTTATCGTCATGGAAGTGGACACTTCCGTGATGATAATTTTGGTAATGTCATGGTACACTTCTACGACAGCGCAGGTATGACTATCTTGATTCTGTCAGAAATTTGTCATGGATGTACATGCATGACAGAAAACGTGACCTACCGTGACAAACACGTATCATCACGGAAGTGTATTTTTTTGTAGTGACATATGGGTGGAGGGGGTAGGGGAGGCAGCCCTAGGGCGTCCCAAGGGGGCCGGCGGACCAGAACTAGTGGCATGCCCTAGGTGCGCCCCTTCCTTTCTTGGCGCCCAGGGAGAAGGCGGGAGGGGAGCCCCCCTTTCCTTTCTCTCATGTGGAAGAGAAGGTAGGACGGGCTAGCCCTCCCCCTTTTCCTTCCCTAAGGGCCGGCGGCCTAGAGGTGCGGCACACCAGCCCTTTGTGGCCTGGTGTGCTTCCCTCGTTGGCCCAATATGCCCAATAACTCCCTTTGGCCTCCCGGAACACCTTCCTATGATCCGATAAATACCCGGTGCATTTCGAAACATTTCCGGAGACCAAATAGTATCGACCTATATATCAATCTTTACCTCCGGACCATTATAGAGCTCCTCGTAATGTCCGTGATCTCATTCGGGTCTCCGAAAAACATTCGGTCACCAACTCACATAACTCATATAATATTATAGTGTCATCGAATGTTAAGCGTGCGGACCCTACGGGTTCGAGAATAATATAGACATGACTGAGATGCTTCTCCGGTCAATAATCAATAGAGGGACCTGGATTCCCATATTGGTTCCTACATATTCCACGAAGATCTTTATCGGTCGAACCTTTATGACAACATACATAGTTCCCTTTTCTTGTCAATATGTGATACGTCTCCAACGTATTGATAACCCACAAGTATAGGGGATCGCAACAGTTTTCGAGGGTAGAGTATTCAACCCAAATTTATTGATTCGACACAAGGGGAGCCAAAGAATATTCTCAAGTATTAGCAGTTGAGTTGTCAATTCAACCACACCTGGATAACTTAGTATCTGCAGCAAAGTATTTAGTAGCAAAGTAATATGATAGTAGTGGTAACGGTAACAAAAGTAACGGTAGCAAAAGTAATATTTTTGGTGTTTTGTAGTGATTGTAACAGTAGCAACGGAAAAGTAAATAAGAGAAGAACAATATATGAAAAGCTCATAGGCATTGGATCGGTGATGGAGAATTATGCCGGATGTGGTTCATCATGTAACAATGATAACATAGGGTGACACAGAACTAGCTCCAGTTCATCAATGTAATGTAGGCATGTATTCCGAATATAGTCATACGTGCTTATGGAAAAGAACTTGCATGACATCTTTTGTCCTACCCTCCCGTGGCAGCGGGGTCCTAATGGAAACTAAGGGATATTAAGGCCTCCTTTTAATAGAGTACCGGACCAAAGCATTAACACATAGTGAATACATGAACTCCTCAAACTATGGTCATCATCGGGAGTGGTCCCGATTATTGTCACTTCGGGGTTGCCGGATCATAACACATAGTAGGTGACTATAGACTTGCAAGATAGGATCAAGAACTCACATATATTCATGAAAACATAATAGGTTCAGATCTGAAATCATGGCACTCGGGCCCTAGTGACAAGCATTAAGCATAGCAAAGTGATAGCAACATCAATCTCAGAACATAGTGGATACTAGGGATCAAACCCTAACAAAACTAACTCGATTACATGATAGATCTCATCCAACCCATCACCGTCCAGCAAGCCTACGATGGAATTACTCACGCACGGCGGTGTGCATCATGAAATTGGTGATGGAGGATGATGACGATGGCGACGAATCCCCCTCTCCGGAGCCCCGAACGGACTCCAGATCAGCCCTCCCGAGAGGTTTTAGGGCTTGGCGGCGGCTCCGTATCGTAAAACGTGATGAATCTTTCTCTCTGATTTTTTTCTCCCTGAAAGTGAATATATGGAGTTGGAGTTGAGGTCGGTGGAGCGTCAGGGGGCCCACGAGGTAGGGGGCGCGCCCTGGGGGGCAGGCGCGCCTCCCACCCTCGTGGACAGGGCGTGGGCCCCCTGACATGGATTTTTCTTCCAGTATTTTTCTTATTTTCCAAATAGATGTTCCATGGAGTTTCAGGTCATTCCGAGAACTTTTGTTTCTGCACATAAATAACACCATGGAAAGTCTGCTGAAAACAGCGTCAGTCCTGGTTAGTTCCATTCAAATCATGCAAGTTAGAGTCCAAAACAAGGGCAAAAGTGTTTGGAAAAGTAGATATGACGGAGACGTATCAACTCCCCCACGCTTAAACCTTTGCTTGCCCTCAAGCAATTCAGTTGATAAACTGAATGTGATAAAGAAAAACTTTTACAAACTCTGTTTGCTCTTGTTGTTGTAAATATGTAAAGCCAGCATTCAAGTTTTTAGCAAAGATTATGACTAATCACATTCACAATAACTCTTAGGTCTCATGTTTACTCATATCAATAGCATAATCAACTAGCGAGCCATAATAATAAATCTCGGACGACAACACTTTCTCAAAACAATCATGATATGATATAAAAAGATGGTATCTCACTAGCCCTTTCTGAGACCGCAAAACATAAATGCAGAGCACCTTTAAAGATCAAGGACTGACTAAACATTGTAATTCATGGTAAAAGAGATCCAGTTATAATCATACCCAATATAAATTAATAGTAATGGATGCAAATGACAGCAGCGCTCTCCAGCTAGTGCTTTTTAATAAGAGGGTGATGACTCAACATGAAAGTAAAAGATAGGCCCTTCGCAGAGGGAAGCAGGGATTTATAGAGGTGCCAGAGCTCGGTTTTGAAATAGAGATAAATAATATTTTGAGCGGCATACTTTCATTGTCAACATAACAACCAAGAGATGGCGATATCTTCCATGCTACACACATTATAGGCGGTTCCCAAACAGAATGGTAAAGTTTATACTCCCCCTCCACCAACAAGCATCAATCCATGGCTTGCTCGAAACAACGAGTGCCTCCAACTAGCAGCAGCCCCGGGGGAGTTTTGTTTGCAATTATTTTGATTTAGTTTGCATAAAGCATGGGACTGGGCATCCGGTGACGAGCCATTTTCTCGTGAGTGATGAGCGGAGTCCACTCCTCTTGAGAATAACCCGCCTAGGATGGAAGATACGGACAACCCTAGTTGATACATGAGCTATTCGAGCATACAAAACAAAATTTCAATTGAAGGTTTAGAGTTTGGCACATACAAATTTACTTGGAACGGCAGGTAGATACCGCATATAAGAAGGTATGGTGGACTCATATGGAATAACTTTGGGGTTTAAGGGTTTGGATACACAAGCAATATTCCCGCTTAGTACAAGTGAAGGCTAGCAAAAGACTGGGAAGCGACCAACTAGAGAGCGACAACAGTCATGAGCATGCATTAAAATTAATAAACATTGAGTGCAAGCATGAGTAGGATATAATCCACCATGAACATAAATATCGTGAAGGCTATGTTGATTTGTTTCAACTACATGTGTGAACATGTGCCAAGTCGAGTCACTTAAATCATTCAAAGGAGGATACCACCCACTATACCACATCACAACCATTTTAATAGCATGTTGGCATGCAAAGTAAACCATTATAACTCATAGCTAATTAAGCATGGCACAAGCAACTATAATTTCTAATTGTCATTGCAAACATGTTTATTCACAATAGGCTGAATCAGGAACGATGAGCTAATCATATTTACAAAAACAAGAGAGGTCGAGTTCATACCAGCTTTTCTCATCTCAGTCAGTCCATCATATATCGTCATAATTGCCTTTCACTTGCACGACCGAACAAAGTGAAAATAATAAGAGTGCATGTGCATTGGACTAAGCTGGAATCTACGAGCATTCAATAAACAGGAGAAGACAAGGCAATATGGCCTCTTGGTTAAATCAACAATAATGCATATAAGAGCCACTTCAACAATTTAATTATGGTCTTCTCCTATCGACCCCCAAAGAAAAGAAAAGAAATAAAACTATTTACACGGGAAAGCCCCCAACAAGCAAAAGAAGAACGGGAAATCTTTTTGGGTTTTCTTTTAATTATTGCTACTACGGCAAGAAAGGTAAACTAACTAAAAGCTACTACTAATTTTTTGGTTTTTCTTAAGGTTTAACAAACACACAAGAAGAAAGCAAGAAAAAGAAAATAAACTAGCATGGATATTACAGTGAAAAAGTATGAGCACCGACATCTAGCAATGACTGTGTGTGAACATAAATGAAATGTCTGTGGGAAATACGTACTCCCCCAAGCTTAGGCTTTTGGCCTAAGTTGGTTTATTGCCACGGATGGCCTGGCGGATATCCGTAGTTGTAGCCGGGGTCGTACTGAGATGAAGAGGACTCTGATTGCCACTAGTTAGAAATCATCTCCGGATCCCACTGGTAGTTAGACTGTCGTGGAGGCTCAAATTGTGGTTCCGGCTCCGTGGCTGGTGTAGGGTTCCGGTAGGCGTGAATGGCCGCCCACGGAACGAGATACGGACCTATAGATAAATTAAACAAGGAGGGAGCAGGCAAGGTAATAGTCTCAGGGTGATGTTTATCAAAGAATAATTTGTATTTAAGAGCCCCTTCTCTATTCTTACCAATAAGGTCATGCACTATCATACTCTTATAATCTAAATAAGCATTGCGCAGAATTTTTTCTTCTTTTTCATAGTGCCTAATAGGTATGTTATAATGTGCAACAAGGCGTGAAGCATAAATACCTCCAAAGATGGGGCCCTTTGTACGGTTCAAACTTAAACTTTTAGCAATAATACCGCCCATACTAACAGTGTTATCGCAGTATAAACCATGGAACAAAATGATAATATCAGGAACACTAAGGTTTCCACAGTTTCCGCGACCAATTAAGCAACGACTAGCAAATATGGCAAAGTAGCGTAAAACAGGAAAATGTATGCTACTGATTCTTGCATCGGAAAACTTCCTAGTTTCCCGTACAATAATAGTGTCAATAAACCCATCCACATCTTTACGATGTGGTTCATCTAAACTACCCTCAAAAGGTATTTTGCAAACCTTGCAAAATTCTTCTAGTGGCATCTTCTTAACAACATCATATAAATGAAACTCTACTGAAGGAGGTGTTTCCTTAGGATAATAGTAGAAGTTTTGCACAAAAGTATTGGTGAGTAAGAGATATTGGTTGCGTTGATCGCGGAGGAAGTCGGTGAGGCCTGCATTCTCAGCCAATTCATAAAAATCATTGTAAATCTTGGCTTCTCTCAAGAAATCATCGGAAGGCCATTCACGCGGCCGAACCTCCGCGGTGCAAGGCAAATTATATTTGGGCCTCTGTACTTCTTCATTTTACTTTTCTTCGAGCTTCGGCTCGATGAGCCCCTCAAAATCTCTTCATTATTTTCTGAAAAATTCTGAAATTTTTAGTAACTTCAAATAAAAGTGAACCAAGCTCAACAAAATTGATAGCAACTACTCCTACAAGTGCCTAGAGACTATATCATGCATTAGAACTACTTGGAACCATATAAATTTGACATGCAAGCTCAGGAACATGGTCACCTAGGCAGCACAAATTTGCAATGAATAAAGCACTAGAACAAAAACTAATTGGACCAATGGAGGAGTCACATACCAAGGAACAATCCCCCCAAGCAGTTTTGTGAGAGGTGCTTTGAGCAAGGAGATCGAAAATCGCAGCAAAATGAGCTAGAACTCGTGCTTGAGCTGGATGGTGATTTTTTTGGGAGGAAGAAGAAGTGTGTGGGTGCAGGAATAAGTGGAGGGGGGCCACCATGGGCCCACAAGGCAGGGGGGCGCGCCCAGGGGGTAGGGCGCACCCTCCACCCTCGTGGCCAAGTGCTTGCCCCTCCTGCTGTGATCTGAGTGCCAGATATTCTCAAATATTCCAGAAAAAATCATATTCCATTTTCAGGGCATTTGGAGAACTTTTATTTTTGGGGTATTTTTATATTGCACGGATAAATCAGAAAACTGACAGAAAAATACTATTTTTACTTTATTTCAACTAAATAACAGAAAGTAGAGAGAGGGTACAGAAGGTTGTGCCTTCTAGATTCATCCATCTCATGCTCATCAAAAGGAATCCACTAACAAGGTTGATCAAGTCTTGGTAACAAACTCATTCCGAATAACATGGAACCGGAGAAATTTCGAATAACACTATGTTACCTCAACGGGGATATGCACATCCCCTATAATAAGAATATCATATTTCTTCTTGACAGTAGGAAGAGGAAATTCAAAACCTCCAAAAATAATCGATGGAATTTTTCCAATAGAATTGATACTGTGGACTTGAGGTTGTTTCCTCAGAAAGTGTACCGTATGCTCATTGCCATTAAGATGAAAAGTGACATTGCCTTTGTTGCAATCAATAACAGCCCTTGCAGTATTCAAAAAAGGTCTTCCAAGAATAATAGACATACTATCGTCCTCAGGAATATCGAGAATAACAAAGCCCGTTAAAATAGTAACGTTTGCAACCACAACAGGCACATCCTCACAAATACCGACAGGTATAGCAGTTGATTTATCAGCCATTTGCAAAGATATTTCAGGAGGTGTCAACTTATTCAAGTCAAGTCTACGATATAAAGAGAGAGGCATAACACTAACACCGGCTCCAAGATCACACAAAGCAGTTTTAACGTAGTTTCTTTTAATGGAGCATGGTATAGTAGGTACTCCTGGATCTCCAAGTTTCTTTGGTATTCCACCCTTAAAAGTATAATTAGCAAGCATGGTGGAAATTTCAGCTTCAGGTATCTTTCTTTTATTAGTAACAATATCTTTCATATACTTAGCATAAGGATTCATTTTGAGCATATCAGTTAATCGCATACGCAAAAAGATAGGTCTAATCATTTCAGCAAAGCGCTCAAAATCCTCATCATCCTTTTCCTTGGATGGTTTGGGAGGAAAAGGCATGGGTTTCTAAACCCATGGTTCTCTTTCTTTACCATGTTTCCTAGCAACAAAGTCTCTCTTATCGTAACGTTGATTCTTTGATTGTGGGTTATCAAGATCAACAGCAGGTTCGATTTCTACATCATTATCATTACTAGGTTGAGCATCATCATGAACATCATCATTAACATTATCACTAGGTTCATGTTCATTACCAGATTGTGTTTCAGCATCAGAAATAGATATATCATTTGGATTCTCAGGTGGTTCAGCAATAGGTTCACTAGAAGCATGTAAAGTCCTATCATTTTTCTTTTTCTTCCTTTTAGAAGGACTAGGTGCCTCAATATTATTTCTCTGAGAATCTTGTTCAATTCTCTTAGGGTGGCCTTCAGGATACAAAGGTTCCTGAGTCATTCTACCAGTTCTAGTAGCCACTCTAACAGCATAATCATTATTCTTACTATTCAATTCATTGAGCAAATCATTCCGAGCCTTAAGTACTTGTTCTACTTGAGTGGTAACCATAGAAGCATGTTTACTAATGAGTTTAAGTTCACCTTTAACATTAGCCATATAATCACCCAAGTGTTCAATCATATAAGCATTTTGTTTTAATTGTCTACCAAAATAAGCATTGAAATCTTCTTGCCTAACCATAAAGTTATCAAACTCATCCAAACATTGTCTAGCAATTTTAGTAGGAGGGATTTCACCTTTATCATATCTATAGAGAGAATTTACCTTTACTACCTGTGTCGGGTTATCAAGACCATGAGTTTCTTCAATACGTAATGGATTAAGATCATATATTTCTTCATCAGGCGGTAAATTAAGACCATGTATTTCTTCAATAGGAGGTAAATTCTTAACATCTTCAGCTTTTATACCTTTTTCTTTCATAGATTTCTTTGCCTCTTGCATATCTTCAGGACTGAGAAATAGAACACCTCTCTTCTTCGGAGTTGGTTTAGGAATAGGCTCAGGAATTGGCTCAGGAGCTGGCTCAGGAAGAGTCCAATTATTTTCATTTGTCAACATATTATTCTATAGAATTTTAGCTTCATCTGGTGTTCTTTCCCTGAAAACAGAACCAGCACAACTATCCAGGTAATCTCTGGAAGCATCGGTTAGTCCATTATAAAAGATATCAAGTATTTCATTTTTCTTAAGAGGATGATTAGGCAAAGCATTAAGTAATTGGAGAAGCCTCCCCCAAGCTTGTGGGAGACTCTCTTCTTCAATTTGCACAAAATTATATATTTCCCTTAAAGCAGCTTGTTTCTTATGAGCAGGGAAATATTTAGCAGAGAAGTAATAAATCATATCATGGGGACTACGCACACAACCAAGATCAAGAGAATTAAACCATATCTTAGCATCACCCTTTAATGAGAACGGAAATATTTAAAGGATATAAAGGTAGCGAGATTTCTCATCATTAGTGAACAGGGTGGCTATATCATTTAATTTAGTAAGATGTGCCACAACAGTTTCAGATTCATAGCCATGAAAAGGATCAGATTCAACCAAAGTAATTATATCAGGATCAACAGAGAATTCATAATCCTTATCGGTAACACAGATTGGTGAAGTAGCAAAAGCAGGGTCAGGTTTCATTCTAGCATTAAGAGATCGCTGCTTCCATTTAGCTAATAACCTCTTGAGCTCATATCTATCTTTGCAAGCTAAAATAGCTAAAGCAGATTCTTTTTCAAAAACATAACCCTCAGGAACAATAGGCGATTCATTTTTATTAGGGGAAGAGTCTTCATCATCACTTTCATCTATATAATCTGTTTCAATAATTTCTTTCTCTCTAACCCTAGCAAGTTGTTAATCAATAAATTCTCCAAGTGGCACAATAGTATCAAGCATAGAAGTAGTTTCATCATAAGTATCATGCATAGCAAAAGTGGCATCATCAATAAAATGCGACATATCATAACGAATAGCAGAAGCAGGTTTAGGTGTCGCAAGCTTACTCAAAACAGAAGGTGAATCAAGTGCAGAGCTAGATGGCAGTTCCTTACCTCCCCTCGTAGTTGAGGGATAGATTTTTTTTCTTGTCTTTCATGTTCTTCATAGTGACCAGCAGATATAAATCCCAAGTGACTCAAAGAATAGAGCTATGCTCCCCGGCAATGGCGCCAGAAAATAGTCTTGATAACCCACAAGTATAGGGGATCGCAACAGTTTTTGAGGGTAGAGTATTCAACCCAAATTTATTGATTCGACACAAGGGGAGCCAAAGAATATTCTCAAGTATTAGTAGTTGAGTTGTCAATTCAACCACACCTGGATAACTTAGTATCTGTAGCAAAGTATTTAGTAGCAAAGTAATATGATAGTAGTGGTAACGGTAACAAAAGTAACGGTAGCAAAAGTAATATTTTTGGTGTTTTGTAGTGATTTTAACAGTAGCAACGGAAAAGTAAATAAGCGAAGAACAATATATGAAAAGCTCATAGGCATTGGATCGGTGATGGAGAATTATGCCGGATGTGGTTCATCATGTAACTATCATAACATAGGGTGACACAGAACTAGCTCCAGTTCATCAATGTAATGTAGGCATGTATTCCGAATATAGTCATACATGCTTATGGAAAAGAACTTGCATGACATCTTTTGTCCTACCCTCCTGTGGCAGCGGGGTCCTAATGGAAACAAAGGGATATTAAGGCCTCCTTTTAATAGAGTACCGGACCAAAGCATTAACACGTAGTGAATACATGAACTCCTCAAACTATGGCCATCACCGGGAGTGGTCCCGATTATTGTCACTTCGGGGTTGCCAGATCGTAACACATAGTAGGTGACTATAGACTTGCAAGATAGGATCAAAAACTCACATATATTCATGAAAACATAATAGGTTCAGATCTGAAATCATGGCACTCGGGCCCTAGTGACAAGCATTAAGCATAGCAAAGGCATAGCAACATCAATCTCAAAACATAGTGGATACTAGGGATCAAACCCTAACAAAACTAACTCGATTACATGATAGATCTCATCCAACCCATCACCGTCAGCAAGCCTACGATGGAATTACTCACGCACGGCGGTGAGCATCATGAAATTGGTGATGGAGGATGGTTGATGATGACGATGGCGACGAATCCCCCTCTCCGGAGCCCCGAACGGACTCCAGATCAGCCCTCCCGAGAGGTTTTAGGGCTTGTTGGCGGCTCCGTATCGTAAAATGCAATGAATCCTTCTCTTTGATTTTTTTTCTCCCCGAAAGTGAATATATGGAGTTGGAGTTGAGGTCGGTGGAGCGTCAGGGGGCCCATGAGGTAGGGGGCACGCCCTGGGGGGCAGGCGCGCCCCCCACCCTCGTGGACAGGGTGTGGGCCCCCTGACGTGGATTTTTCTTCCAGTATTTTTCTTATTTTGCAAATAGATGTTCCGTGGAGTTTCAGTTCATTCCGAGAACTTTTGTTTCTGCACATAAATAACACCATGGAAAGTCTGCTGAAAACAGCGTCAGTTCGGGTTAGTTCCATTCAAATCATGCAAGTTAGAGTCCAAAAGATGGGCAAAAGTGTTTGGAAAATTAGATACGACGGAGACGTATCACGTATCTATAATTTATGAAGTATTCATGCCATGCTTAAAATAGTTTTATATGATTTTGGTATGATTTGATTAGAACTAACCCGGACTGACGCTGTTTTCAGCAGAACTACCGTGGTTTTGTTTTTGTGCAGAAATAAAAGTTCTCTGAATGCGATGAAAATCAATGGAGAATTTCTCTAGAAAATATTAAAAATACTGGAACGAAGAGTTACCAAAGGGGAGGCCCGTGGGCCCCACGAGGATGGAGGGCGCGCCCACCCCCCTAGGGCGCGCCCCTGTGCCTCGTGGACTTCCCGTGGGGCCCCTGACTTGTTTTCGACACCGACCTCTCCTATAAATACCCAAACCTCTAGAAAATAACCGAGATCGGAAGTTCCGCCATCGCAAGCCTCTTTAGCCATGAGAAATCAATCTAGGCCCTCTCTAGCACCCTGCCGGAGGGGGCCATCATCACCGGAGGCCATGTAGGAGGATCCCGGAGGGGCCATCATCGCCATGAAGGCCAAGATCCAGAGCGAGAACCTCTCCCCATCCAGGGGGGAGGCCATGGAGGAGGAAGCACAAGGGGGAGAACCTCTCCCCCTCTCTCTCAATGGCGCCGGAGTGCCATCGGTAGGGGAATCATCGCCGCGGTCATCGTCTTCATCAACATCACCATCATCATCACCATCCTCATCTCTTTTACGCAATCCACTCTCCTGCACCCCGCTATAATCCCTACATGAACATGGTGCTTTATGCCACATATTAGGATCCAATGATGAGTTGCCATCCTATGATGTTTTGAGAAGCTATCCTTTTTCTTTGGGTTGATTGATGATCTAGATTGGTATGAGTTGTATGTTTTATTTTGGTGCTGTCCTATTGTGCCCTCCGTGTCGCGCAAGCATGAGGGATTCCCGCTGTAGGGTGTTGCAATACGTTCATGATTCGCTTATAGTGGGTTGCTTGAGTGACAGAAGCATTAACCCGAGTAAGGGGGTTGTTGCATATGGGATAAAGGGGACTTGATATGTTAATGCTATGGTTGGGTTTTACCTTAATGATCTTTAGTAGTTGCAGATGCTTGCTAGAGTTCCAAGCATAAGTGCATATGATCCAAGAAGAGAAAGTATGTTAGCTTATGCCTTTCCCTCATATGAAATTGCAATGACGACTACCAATCTTGTTAACGCTTGCCTAGGATAATTCCGCACACCGACCCATCATTATTCCACACTCGCTATTTATAATATTTAGTAATATATTCTAACTTTATGATAAAGGCACCTACTTTTATATTTTAGCTCTCCGCTACCATGCTCAACAACGTAGTTTTATTTCTCGTTTCTAGTTGGAAGCAATCGTTTGGTGTACGTAGAGTCGTATCAGTGGCAGATAGGACTTGAGAGAATATTGATCTTACCTTTAGCTCCTTGTGGGTTCAACACTCCATACTTATCACTTCCACCTTTGGGAATTGCTAAGATGATTCCCTGCACTTGGGGATTATCAAGCTCTTTTCTGGCGCCGTTGCCGGGGAGCAATAGCGCGGGGTTGATATTTTCGTGTATCCTTGTTTGCTTTCTTCACTAAGTAGTTTTTGTTTTCCCTTTTTAGTTTTTCTTAGTTGTGGGTGAAACATACAAAAAATTTAAAAGAACGAAAATACAAAAAAAATTACTTGCCTCTCATGCCAAAAAAGTTTTTCAATAAGAGAAGTGATTGGAAGGTTATGCATTGGAGAAGTGAGGGTCGACCTTGAACACTTGTGTTCATGCTCATGGAAACAATGTAAAAAATTTCATGGAAGTTTATCTGAAAATAATTATCCCCTTGTATATATCCATTTTATTATAAAAATAATGTGCCCAGCTTTGGTTTTAGGATGATTAGATTGCTTGTTTAGTTTGTGCGTTACAAAAACAGAATCTTTGGCTGTAGCGCGTGAATTTAATTTTTTTACTGGAAAGTTAAATGGGTCTGAAACTTTTTGCACATTACTTATGTACAATTTGTTTAAACGGTCATATTTGTATTTGAATTTTTGGAGTTACAGAACTATATTAAACTTCCAGATTACTACAGACTGTCCTGTTTTTGACAGATTCTGTTTTCTATGTGTTGTTCGCTTATTTTGATGAATCTATGGGTAGTATCGGGGGGTATGAACCATGGTGAAGTTGGAATACAGTAGATATAGTTCCAATATGAAATTGGAATGAGTTTGGAACAGTACCTAAAGGTAGTGATTTGCTTTATTATACTAACGGGTCTCACAAAGTTTTTGTTAAAGTTTTGTGTGGATGAAGTGTTCGAGGATCAAGGAGCTATCAATATGAGCAGAATAAAGAGAGGCAAGAGTTAAAGCTTGGGGATTCCCAAGGCACCACAAGTAAATATTTCAAGGATACTCAAGCATCGAAGGTTGGGGATGCCCCTGTTGGCATCCCATCTTTCTTCTTCAACAATTATCGGTATACCTTGGTTTTTGTTTTGTTCACATGATTTGTGTCCTTTGTGTTTTTCTTTTTCTTTAAGAACCATGCTAGTATGAGATATCCCTTCATCGATTTATAGAATGATTCATGTGCTTCACTTATATCTTTTGAGTATGACCTTATAGAATGCTCTTTGCGCTTCACTTAAATCTTTTGAGTATGGTTTTATAGAATGCTTCGTGTGCTTCACTTATATATTTTGAGCTTGGATATTGGTTAGTCTATATTAATTGTAGAATGCTCCATGAACTTCACTTATATCTTTTGGAGTATGAATAATACTATCATCTAAAGCGGATTTGGAAGAGTGTCGACTTTAGTTAGTAATGATTCCACTATTTCTGAAGAGGTTCCAATTGATTATGAGAACAAAGTTGCTATCTATGATGATTATTGTGATGACATGTATGCTATAAAGAATAATGTTAACCATGAAACTTGTCATCATGATTTTAATTTTCAATTGGATTATGCCTCACTATTCCGAATGAGAAGAATTTTGCTTATGTGGAGAGTTGTAAAATTTCTATGCTTGTATATCATGAAAATAATGCTTTATGTGATGGTTATATTGTTGATCTCATTCATGATGCTACTGAAAATATTATGAGGCAGGAATACATCCTTGTAGGAGTTGCAATAATATCAAGTTTCCTCTCTATGTGCTTAAAGTTTTGAAGTTATACTTGTTTTTCCTTCCTACGCTAGTTAATTCTTGTTCCTATAAATTATGTGCTCACAAAATCCCTAGGCATAGGAAGTGGGTTAGATTTAAATGTGCTAGTCATATTCTTCATGATTCTCTCTTTATGTTTCAATTCTTATCTGTTATGTGAGCATCATTGAAATCATCATGCCTAGCTAAAAGGCATTAAAGAAAAGCGCTTGTTGGGAGACAACCCAATATTTACCCTTACTATTTTTGTGTGTTTACATGATTAAGCTACTGTATTAATCATGTTTTATAGCTTTTGTTTCAATAAAGTGCCAAGTAAGACCTTTGGGAAGACTTGGGTGAAAGTTAATGTAATCTTGCTGTAAAAAACAGAAACTTTGCGCTCACGAGATTAGCTGTCATTTTTTTACAGAAGAGTGATTTTGAGTTTATTCCTTGTGCAGAAGATTAATATACAAATTCCTCACGTCCACCTATTTATTTCATAATTTTTGGAGTAGCATAAGTATGGTTTCTGTTTAGATCATTACAGACTGTTCTGTTTCTGACAGATTCTGTTTTCATAGCACAGTTTGCTTGTTTTCTAGTTTCTATGGCTTATATTTTTCAGTATAAATTGTAGAAATGATATGGTACAGTAGGAATTGTGTGAGAAAAATTATGAACCTTGTCTTTGACAGTACCAAAGTGAATGGTTTAATCTTTATCATACTAACCTATCTCACGAAGTTCCGTTAAGTTTTGTGTGATTGAAGTTTTCAAGCTTTGGGTGAGATATCGATATTTGGAGAATAAGGAGTGGAAAGACCCTAATCTTGGGGATGCACAAGGCACCCCAAGGTAATATTCAAGGAATACTCAAGCGCCTAAGCTTGGGGATGCCCCGGAAGGCATCCCCTCTTTCGTGTTCAAAACTATCGGTATACCTTACTCGGAGCTATATTTTTATTCGTCGCATGATATGTGTTTCGCTTCGAGCGTATTTTCAATTTTACTTTCTGTTTGAATAAAATCATTGGATCTGAAATCTTGAATGAAAAAGAATCCTCCCATGGCTAGTTAATTATTTGACTACTCAGTGTTCTTCACTCATATCTTTTGGAGTAGTTTGTCATTTACTCACGCGCTTCATGTATATCCTATGAGTAAATGGTTGAATGAATTGAATATCATAAATCTGAATTTATATACGTTTCATATGCTTATAACATGGGGAGTAATGACTTCACACATAATAAGTATAGGTAGTAAACTTATTGAAAGTTAGCAAACGGAGAATTGGTCACTTGAACAATTCATGAAAGAATATTGAAGGAAGAGAGATTTCACATATAAATATACTATCTTGGACATATTTTGTAATTGTGAGCACTCATTAAAATATGACATGCTAAAAAGTTCATGTTGGACAAGGAAGACAACTTAATGGGTTATGTTTTCCTATATCTGAAACGTTATATTGTCTTGGATCATCCAACATGTTGAGCTTGCCTTTCCCTCTAATGCTAGCCAAATTCTTTGCACCAAGTAGAGATACTACTTGTGCTTCCAAACATTCCTTAACCCAGTTTTGCCATAAGAGTCCACCATACCTACCTATGGATTGAGTAAGATCCTTCAAGTAAGTTGTCATCGGTGCATGCAATAAAAAATTGCTCCTTAAATATGTATGATCTATTAGTGCAAAGAAAATAAGGTTTATACGAACTTGTGATAGGGAAGAAATAAAAGCGACGGACTGCATAATAAAGGTCTTTATCACAAGCGGCAATATAAAGTGACGTTCTTTTGCATTAAGATTTTTATGCATCCAACCATAAAAGCGCATTACAAAATCTGCTTCCCTCTGCAAAGGGCCTATCTTTTACTTTTATCTTCTACCATTATACAAGAGTCAGGGTGATCATCACCTTTCCTTTTTACACTTTTTCCTTTGGCAAGCACTTTGTGTTGGAGCGATCCGGATATATATATATATATATATATATATATATATATATCCACTTGGATGTAGGTTTTCATAAATTATTATTGTTGACATTACCCTTGAGGTAAAAGGTTGGGAGGAGAAACTATAAGCCCCTATCTTTCTCTGTGTCCAATTAAAACTTTGAACCCATAAATATCACATGAATGTTAGCAAATGTGAAAGATTAAATGATAGTTGAGTATGTGGAGTTTGCTGAATCAAAGCTCTTACATAGACCCTTCCCGAAAATAAGATGAATTGCAATTGTTTGATGACTAAGAGCACGGTTCAAGAAAGTTTATGATCTATACTTGTAACATGTGAATAGCTTGTTACTTGATCATGAGAAGTTTCATGAGTTGAGCTACTGTTATGATATATAATGATGCTAGAAAAAGTGATTGGAACTATCATTGACCAAACTTATGAATTTGCTAGCATTCACACTTCATAAATTATTTCTTTTATCATTTACCTACTCGAGGACGAGTAGGAATTAAGCTTGGCGATGCTGATACGTCTCCAACGTATTTATAATTTATGAAGTATTCATGCCATGTTTACAATAGTTTTATATGATTTTGGTAAGATTTGATTAGACCTAACCCGGACTAACGCTGTTTTCAGCAGAACTACCATGGTGTTGTTTTTGTGTAGAAATAAAAGTTCTCGGAATGCGATGAAAATCAACGGAGAATTTTTCTGGAAAATATACAAAATACTGGAATGAAGAGTTGCCGGAGGGGAGGCCCGTGGGCCCCACGAGGGTGGAGGGTGCGCCCTTGTGCCTTGTGGACTTCCCGTGGGGCCCCCTGACTTGTTCTCGATGCGAATCTCTCCTATAAATACCCAAACCTCCAGAAAATAACTTAGATCGGAAGTTCCGCTGCCGCAAGCCTCTGTAGCCACGAGAAATAAATCTAGGCCCTCTCTGGCACCCTGCCGGAGGGGGCCATAATCACCGGAGGCCATGGAGGAGGATCCCCGAGGGGCCATCATCGCCATGAAGGCCTAGATCCAGAGGGAGAACCTCTCCCCATCTAGCGGGGAGGCGATGGAGGAGGAAGCACAAGGGGGAGAACCTCTCTTCCTCTCTCTCGGTAGTGCCGGAGTGCCATCGGGAGGGGAATCATCGCCGCGGTGATCGTCTTCATCAACATCACCATCATCATCACCATCCTCATCTCTTTTACGCGGTCCACTCTCCCGCACCCCGCTTTAATCCCTACTTGAACATGGTACTTTATGCCACATATTATGATCCAATGATGTGTTGCCATCTTATGATGTTTTGAGTAGATATCCCTTGTCTTTGGGTTGATTGATGATCTAGATTGGTATCAGTTTTATGTTTTATTTTGGTGATGTCCTATTATGCCCTCCGTGTCGCGCAAGCGTGAGGGATTCCCGCTGTAGGGTGTTGCAATACGTTCATGATTCGCTTATAGTGGGTTGCTTGAGTGACAGAAGCATAAACCCGAGTAAGGGGCCGGGTTTGTAGTGTATGGGATAAAGGGGACTTGATATGTTAATGCTATGGTTGGGTTTTACCTTAATGATCTTTAGTAGTTGCGGATGCTTGCTAGAGTTCCAATCATAAGTGCATATCATCTAAGAAGAGAAAGTATATTAGCTTATGCCTCTCCCTCAGATGAAATTGCAATGACGACTACCAGTCTTGTTAACGATTGCCTAGGATAATTCCGCACTCCGACCCATCATTATTCCACACTCGCTATTTATAATATTTAGTAATATATTCTAACTTTATGATAAAGGCACCTACTTTTATGTTTTAGCTCTCCGATACCATGCAAAGTTATCCTCTTCGTACCCACAACATAGTTTTATTTCTCGTTTCTAGTTGGAAGCAAACGTTCAGTGTACGTAGAGTCGTATCAGTGGCAGATAGGACTTGAGAGAATATTGATCTTACATTTAGCTCCTTGTGGTTTCGACACTCCATACTTTTCACTTCCACCTTTGGGAATTGCTATGATGATTCCCTGCACTTGGGGATTATCAGTATGTTACTTGCCCGAGATTCGATCATCGGTATCTGCATACCTAGTTCAATCTCGTTACCGGCAATTCTCTTTAATCGTTCCGTAATACATCATCTTACTCAATTTTCTTGCAAGCTTCTTCTGGCGCTGTATTACCTAGAGGGCCCAGAGATACCTCTCCATCACACGGAGTGACAAATCCCAATCTCGATCCATGCCAACTCAACAGACACCTTCGGAGATACCTGTAGAGCATCTTTATGATCACCCAATTACATTGTGATGTTTGATTGCACACAAGGTATTCCTATGGTATCTGGGAGTTGCATGATCTCATGGTCGAAGGAATATGTATTTGACATTAAGAAAGCAGTAGCAATAAACTGAATGATCATATGTTATGCTAACGGATGGGTCTTGTCCATCACATCATTCTCCTAATGATGTGCTCCAGTTATCAAGTGACAACACATGTCTACGATTAGGAAACCTTAACCATCTTTTGATCAATGAGCTAGTCTAGTAGAGGCTTACTAGGGACACTATATTTGTTTATGTATCCATACATGTGTTTAGGTTTCCGGTCAATACAATTCTAGCATGAATAATAAACCTTTATCATGATTAAGGAAATATAATAATAACCACTTTATTATTGCCTCTAGGGCATACTTCCAACACATACTTCAAGCAAGCAATTACATCTATGGCCAGCCGTTTCTTCTTGGCAAATACTTGGATGAGTGCAGTTCGAGTTGCGGCACGGTACATAAATATTGCATGGATCAAATGTCAAAAGGTCACGAGATTCTGCTAGTCCACTATAATAGTGTGGGTTTCGAGGACTTACATCTCTTCTTCAACTTCAACATGCTCGATGCCACTCTTGTTAAATGCCTGATTTTGTAAGTACTTAACAAACTCTGATTAACTTCTCAATACACGGTTGTAAACGATAAAAAGCTAACTGTATTGTATTCCTATCAAGGGATTGATTGCACAGAGAAGAAAAGGCAGAGTGTGTATTTCAAAGATCATGCATTAGTAAATGGCACATTATTACATGATAAGCATGAACGGGAGTGGGCAATAAACCAGGTCACCAGTATCTTCAAAAACACGTCCTATGCAGAATTATTTCTCTCGCCATATCATGAAGGGTAAGTCAAATAAAAAACCAAGTATAGATTGATTGTCTTTCAGATTTTGACATAGTTCATAAGTTCATGGTTTTATTAATCTGTAGGATTCACTGGATCTTGGTAGTCATTGTTCCAAACAAGAACATAGTTTACTACCTGGATTCTCTCAGAGAGTCAATAAAGCCTCAAGATCTGACTGATGACCCACAAGTATATGGGAACTATGGTAGTCCTTTCGGTAAGTAAGAGTGTCGAACCCAGCGAGGAGCAGAAGGAAATGACAAGCGATTTTCAGCAAGGTATTCTTTGCAAGCATTGAAATTATCGGTAACACATAGTTGTGTGATAAGATAATTCGTAAACGGGTAACAAGTAACAAAAGTAACTAAGGTGCAGCAAGGTGTCCCAATCCTTTTTGTAGCAAAGGACAAGCCTGGACGAACTGTTATATAATGAAAAGAGCTCCTGAGGACACATGGGAATTGTTGTCAAGTTAGTTCTCATCATGCTCATATGATTCATGTTCGTTACTTTGATAATTTGATATGTGGGTGGACCGGTGCTTGGGTGCTGTCCTTACTTGGACAAGCCTCCCACTTATGATTAACCACTCTCGCAGGCATGCGCAACTACGAAAGAAGAATTAAGATAAACCTAACCATAGCATGAAACATGTGGATCCAAATCAGCCCCTTACGAAGCAACGCATAAACTAGGGTTTAAGCTTCTGTCACTCTAGCAACCCATCATCTACTTATTACTTACCAGTGCCTCCTCCTAGGCCCAAACAATGCAGAAGTACCATGTAGTCGACGTTCACATAACACCACTAGAGGAGAGACAACGTACATCTCATCGAAATATCGAACGAATACCAAATTCACATGATTACTTACAACAAGACTTCTCCCATGTCCTCAGGAACAAACATAACTACTCACAAAGCATATTCATGTTCATGATCAGAGGAGTAATAATTATCATTAAGGATCTAAACATATGATCTTCCACCGAATAAACCAACTAGCATCAACTACAAGGAGTAATCAACACTACTAGCAACCCACATGTACCAATCTGAGGTTTTGAGACAAAGATCGGATACAAGAGATGAACTAGGGTTTGAGAGGAGGTGGTGCTCGTGAAGATGTTGATGGAGATTGACCCCCTCTCGATCAGAGGATCGTTGGTGATGATGATGGCTTCGATTTCCCACTCCGGGAGGGAAGTTTCCCTGGCAGAACGGCTCCGCCGGAGCCCTAGAATGCTTCTGCCCAGGTTCCGCCTCGAGACGGTGGCGCTTTGTCCCGAAATCTTCCTCTTGATTTTTCCAGGTCAAAACACATCATATAGCAGAAGATGGGCATCGGGGGCCTTCCAGGTGGCCCACAAGGCAGGAGGGCACGCCCAGGGGGTAGGGCGCGCCCCCACCCTTGTGGCTACCAGGTGGGTCCCCTCTGGGACTTTCTTCGCCCAATATTTTTTATATAATCTAAAATAATTCCCCATAAATTTTCAGGACTTTTGGAGTTGTGCATGATAGGTCTCTTAGATTTGCTCCTTTCCGGTCCAGAAGTCCAGCTGCCGGCATTCTCCCTCTTTTTGTAAACCTTGTACAATAGGAGAGAAAAGGCATAAGTATTGTGCTATAATGTTCAATAACAGCCCATAATGCAATAAATATCAATATAAAGCATGATGTAAAATGGACGTATCAACTGCCCCAAACTTAGACCTCGCTTGTCCTCAAGCTAAAGCCGAAATCGAAAAATATGTCCACATGTTTAGAGATAGAGGTGTCGACAAAATAAAATACGAACATGAGGGCATCATGAGCATCTTTAGAACAACAACATATATTCTAATATAATTTCTTATGCCTTAGTAATGATTCGTTCACAAGGTAAAGTATGAATCAGAAATGTCATTGAAAACTAACAAACTATGATCTCAGTCATTGAAACAATTGCAATTTATCATAACATTGGAAAGAGTCAATACAAGAGCTTGTCAGCAAGTCTACATACTCAACTATCATTTAGTCTTTCACAATTGCTAACACTCACACGATACTTATGAGTTCAAAGTTTCAGTCGGACACAGAGAAAGATAGGGGCTCATAGTTTCGCCTCCCAACCTTTTTACCTCAAGGGTAATGTCAACAATAATACTTTATGATAAGCTACATCTGAGTGGGTATATATATCTGGATCTTTCTCCAACACATAGTGCTTGACAAAAAGAAAAAGTGTAAAAAGGAAAGGTGAAAATCACCACGACTCTTGTATAAGGGTAGAAGATAAAAGTAAAAGATAGGCCCTTCGCAGAGGGAAGTAGAGGATGTCATGCGCTTTTATGGTTGGATGCACAAAATCTTAATGCAAAAGAACGTCACTTTATATTGCCGCTTGTGACAAAGAAATTTATTATGCAGTGTGTTGGCATTGCGCAGAACTCAATCAAGGAACCTGTTCAAGAGGGTACTACCTCTGCAGCACAATATCGCTTCTCCGGTAAGATACCGAAATCCGTTATTTTTGGAAAATGAATCCAATAGTTTGCAAATAACTTTTCTTACGATAATCAAATGTTCAAGTTTCTAAATAAACCTCTTTCCATTGTTGTCCAAAGAAAAAAATACATCTAACACCAGTTAGGTTGTTCCTAATAGGGCAAATAAATGACTAATTCTGTACCAAAAATTTCAGTGTCCTCAGCAACAAGCAGTGACCAACCTTTGTGGATATTATGTTTGCAGACACATGATCTCCATCAATGAATCTGCTAATTTTTGTGAAGATGCTCGCAAATTAGTACCATTAAGTCTATCATAATTAATATCTTCTACTCCACTGATATGGCACATTCTGATTTTAAAAATCCTGCAGTTCATCTTTGAACTGATGACCCCTGAGCCGCTCCCTGCTGGTGAATTGCTGATGGTTAGCAGATTTATCAGCAACTTCTTCTTAAATCACTACATCAAGACCACTGGTGATAAGGAAGTTTTCAGCATGGCTTCTCCTGAAACAATGAGTAAGAGTTAGCCGCTAAATATATACACATGGATCCATTGTTTTCCATGTGATGAGGTCTTCTTATTTCATACACTATGATTAACTATGTATTGCATATGTCAACAAATCATTGGAATTTAGCAACCATTTGTTCAATTGCATATTGTTGCCAATTCTGATGAATGTTCTTCCTGTGGACACTATTTTCTCAATTGCATTGTGGCGAATTTGCTTTTTGCATGGCGATTTAAATGTGATATTTTTGCATTAGCCTGGCCATTGATGCGCACAGGGTTCAACTAAATGAGTGTGTGCGATCCTAAATGAAAAGCACTCATCAAATCGTAGCGGAGCTGTCAGTGATACATAGCAAATCGCAGACGATTTGCAGTACTTTTATGTGTGTGTAGGGGCTCCTGAACCGTTTGTGATAGCACATTATCGCACACGAGAGCTTATAGTAAACCGTGCCCAATGCTATCCCACTCGTAAATTGTTCAGGAAACGTGTGCGATCCCGAATGGAAAGCAGACGTCACTCATACCGCAACCGTCGGTGATGTACAACAAATCGCACACGATTTGCATCACTTGTATGTGTGCGAAGGGGCTCCTGAACCGTTTGTGATAGCACATTATCACACACGGTAATTGTTCGGGAAACGTGTGTGATGGTGTCATGCATGGCAAACGATTTCCGCAGAATACTCGTGTGCAATGGGGCACATATCGCACATAGTTTCTATGATGGCCCATGTGCCTTAGCTCTTAGGTACTGTTTTGCGAACTGTCTAGTATGAAACACCGTTTGGTTTCACTGCGTCATTAGAAACGTTGGATCACCAATCCCACATGTGTGCCAGAATGTGGTGTGTGCAATATGTTTCTACATCGCATATGATTACATTTGGCAACATGTTTGCATCATGGCTCGGTATCCCCGACTGTTTCTAGGTTGTGTGGGAAGGACCCGCCTACCACACACACACACAGGCAAGGCGGCGGTTTATAAATCTGTCACGAAAAGGGGTTAAAAACCGTTTGTATAGCAACTCGCTGTACAGCGCTGCATGGGAATTTTCTGTGTATGTGGGGATTTTGTGCCAGGAAGTGGTTGGTGTGTATGGAAAAATTGTTTCATCAAAAATTACGTGACGAGAAACAATGACGCGGCGTTTATCAAAGTAATAGCACCTGTAACCCTTGTGTTCTAGTGCATAGCCCAGGAAGGAGCAACTAGGTGAGCGAGGCGAAAGTTTGTTATCCATGGTGGAATATGTGTTGGGTAAGGAAAGACAACCGAAAACACGAAGATGATCATACTGTAGGTGCATGCAGTAGAGATGGTAGTGAGGTGTATGTTTGGTAATGGCACAAGAGGGATGCTGATTTAGTAAGTAAGTGGCCATCTTGAGTGCTTTGACCCAAAAGGGTGGGGTGAGGTTTGCTCGTAGGAGGACGTCGTTGGTGGTCCGAATGAGTCGTTCACCTTTACTGTTTTGCGGAGATGTGTGTGGGAAAGATAATCGGTAAGCGATGCCGTTAGAAGAGAAGAAGGAGCGAAGAGAGGAGTTGATGAATTCTCCTCCGTTGTCACATTGCATGCTCTTAATGATTACACTGAATTTGGTGTGAACATATGTGAGAAAACATTGTAAGATGACGGTTGTGTCTGATTTGTTGTGCATAGGGAACGACCCTGAGTAGTGAGTAAAGTCATCCAGAATAACTAAATAGTATTGACATCCAGAGAAGCTTACAACAAGGGAGGTCCATAAGTCACAATGGATTAAATCAAAAAGGCCAATGGTTTTGCTAAAGGAGGAAGAAAAGGGGAGGCATGTTTGGTGACCTAGCTGACATGCACTACATGGTGAATGTGTGGCCGTATTACAATCACTAAGGAAATCATTTGCCATGGTAGAAAAAGTGTGGGCATCGGGATGTCTGAGACGACGACCCCATAGATCCGATGAAGAGATGGTAACCAGGAGAGCGGACGCCCGAGATGGGTTATTGCCAATGAAAGGGTACAGATCCCTGTTGCTAACAGAAACCATGAGAACTCTTCGAGTGCGAATATCCTTCACAATAAAACCACAAGGGTAAAATTCAATAGAAGAGGAGTTGCCCTTGGTAAATTTATGAACGGAAATAAGGCTGGTAACAACAGAGGGGAAATAGGAACATCGGTGAGACATAATTTGTGAGGTGGGAGGGTGGTAGAGCCGGTGTCCGTGACAGGAAGTTGATGCATATTTCCAACAAGAATATTTGACGTAACATGCTTTAATGAAGAACTAGACTTGGTGAGATTACCGTGGATGCCAGTCACGTGCGAAGAAGCCCCATTGTCGAGATACCATTCGAGCGACGGGTTGGAGGGGAATATGCCTTTGCTGCAGGTGGCGTTGAGCATGGCGAGGTGCTCCCACGATGGCGGCGTTGGCGGATAGTATGGAGCGGGAGTGGGAAGGGCCGGCTGGTACATCTGGTATGCATGAGCATGGGAGTCAGGACACGGGCCGAGAATGCCCGTGGCTTTGGGGGCACCCATCCCGAGCGTGGGGATAGCAGTACCATGGCACAAGGGGCTAAATAGCCCGTGAAAAGAGAGAACCGGGCCTGGGAGGGTTGACCGCGACCAGTAGAGTCACCACGCCCCTGCCCACGGACACGGCCGCGCCTGCGGCCGTGGTTGTCATCATTGCAGTGCGATCACCATGGACAGGTTGAGTTTGCTGCTAATGCAGGGCCCCTGGTTGCGATCGGCGCCGTGGTCGGAGGAGCGATCCCATCGATCTTCTTGGCCACGGCCGTGAGTGCTGGAGGTGCTACCAACCGATGTATAGCCATCTGAGAGGGCAAACGCCAAGGCACCCTCGTCGGCAGCGCATTGCTCCTTGGATTCCTCGGCTAATACAACATGCGAGAGGACCAATTCGGATGGCAGTGCGTATACCTGGTCACCAGAATGACTCGAATGGTGTGAAGATGTTTGTAGAAGTCATGGAGGAACTGAGAGGTGAGGTCCACCTCGATGATGGCATGGTCAATATAGGCGAGGTCATCGGTGAGGAGCTTCATGCGCTGAGCATATCCAACAACTAGGAGATTGATGTCTACTACACAACTTGTTCTGGTTGACTCGTGTTGGGCCTCCAAGCGCAGAGTTTTGTAGGACAGTAGCAATTTTCCCTCAAGTGGATGACCTAAGGTTTATCCATCCATGGGAGGTGTAGGACAAAGATGGTCTCTCTCAAACAACCCTGCAACCAAATAATAAAAAGTCTCTTATGTCCCCAACACACCAAATACAATGGTAATTTGTATAGGTGAACTAGTTCGACGAAGAGATGGTGATACAAGTGAAATATGGATAGTAGATATCGGTTTTTATAGTAGGAACAATAAAAAACGGCAAGGTAGCAATTGATAAAATGGAGCACAAACGGTATTGCAATGCTTGAAAATGAGGCCTAGGGTCCGTACTTTCACTAGTGCAATCTCTCAACAATGCTAATCTAATTGGATCATATAACCATCCCTCAAAGTGCGATGAAGAATCACTCCAAAGTTCCTATCTAGCGGAGAACATAAGAATTTTTTTGTAGGGTAGGAAACCACCTCGAAACTATTCTTTCTGATCGATCTATCCCAGGGTTCATACTAAAATAACACCAAATAATTTCAGATTCATAATACTCAATCCAACACAAAGGACTTCAAAGAGTGCCCCAAGATTTCTGCCAGAGAAACAAAGACAAGAACGTGCATCAACCCCTATGCATAGATTACCCCAATGTCACCTCGGGAATCCGGGAGTTGAGTGCCAAAACACATATCAAGTGAATCAATATGATACCCCATTGTCACCACGGGTATTCATAGCAAGACATGCCTAAAGTGCTCTCAAATCCATAAAAGTATTCAATCCGATAAAACAAAATCTCAAAGGGAAAACTCAATTCACAACAAGATAGAGAGGAGAAAACACCATATGATCCGACTATATTAACAAAGCCCGTGATACATCAAGATCGTGCCATCTCAAGAACACGAGAGAGAGGTTAAACACATAACTACTGGTACAAACCCTCAGCCCCGAGGGTGGACTACTCCCTCCTCATCATGGTGGCCGCCGGGATGATGAAGATGGCCACCGGTGATGATTTCCCCCTCAGGCAGAGTGCCGGAACGGGCTCCCAATTGGTTTTTCATGGCTAAAGAGGCTTGCAGCAGCGGAACTTCCGATCTAGCGTTTTTTCTGATAGTTTCTCTATTTATAGGATTTTTTGGTGTCGGTTTCACGCAAAGATGGGCCTCGAGGTGAGCACAACCCACCGGGGTGTGCCCCGGTGTCTTGTGCCCTACTCCTTCACCTTCTGGTCCTTCCATGAAGCTTCGGGGGTCTCTTTTGTTCCAAAAAATTCGTCAAAATGTTTCGTCTCATTTGGAGAACTTCCATTTCTGCACAAAAAACAACACCATGGTAGTTCAGCTGAAAACAGCGCCAATCCGGGTTAGTTCCATGCAAATCATACCAAAACCATATAAAGTTGTTGTAAACATGGCATGAATACTTTATAAATTATAGATACGATGGAGACGTATCAGCATCCCCAAGCTTAATTCCTACTCGTCCTCGAGTAGGTAAATGATAAAAGAAATAATTTATGAAGTGTGAATGCTAGCAAAGTGCACAAGTTTGATCAATAATAATTTCAATCACTTCTCCTAGCATCATAACAACAACTCTTTCTCATAAAACTTATCATGATAAAATAGCAATTGAAATTGGAGTATTTGTTGTGGAAAGCTACCTATCATATTCATCACATATTCTTTCCTTTTGTAGTATGGATATTTGGACTTTTATCTGGTTCAAAGCAATAGTCTAGTTTTGACATGAAGATTTCAATACTCAAGCATATCAAGAAGCAGCCATATCTTCCAAAATATCAACACTAAAGAAAGTTATCCCTAGCCCATCATGCTCAATCATTGATCCATTCATGAAACACACTCGCATATTAGCTACATCCAATTCTCAAGTACGAGCATAGTGCCCCTTAGTTGGTGATTTACAAGAGAAGATGGAGACTCAAATAAAAATAAAAACTGCATAAAGTAAATAGATAGGCCAAAGCTCAAAGAAAGAAGATAAAAAAAAATTGGGTGGCATGCTTTTCCTGTCAACAAAAACGATCCAGTAGTTCCCAATACTTTCCATGCTAGATATATCATAGGCGGTTCCCAAGTAAAAAATAAAGTTTATTGCTTTTCCACCATTATTTCACATTCCATGGCTAGCCATATCCACGGGTACCGTCCATACCAACACTTCCCATGGAATTTATTATTTGACAACATAAAGTAAATTCATTTTTCATTTCGGGACTGGGCACCCCTATTACCTTTGTCGTACTCTCATGCAATGACAAGTGAATAAACCGTCATCTTGAGAATAACACATCCAACATGAAAAATATCAGCCACCCCCTACCGTTTCATGAGCGGTACGAGCACACAAAAAGGCAATTATTTTGAAAGTTAGAGATGGCACATACAAATTTGCTTAGAACGGCACTGAAATACCGCATATAGGTAGGTATGGTGGACTCATATGGCAAAACTAAGTTTAAGGCTTTTGGATGCACAAGTCGTATTTCCACTTAGTACAAGTGGAGGCTAGCAAATAGATTGGGAAGCAACCAACCAAGAAACAAAGAATCACATAAGCGAGCATTAAGCATAACTAACACCGAATAATGCACCATAAGTAGGATGTAATTTCATTGCATAACTATTGACTTTCGTGCTTGCATAGGAATCACAAACCTTAACGCCAATATTCTTACTAAAGCATAATTACTCACCAACATGACTCACATGTCACTATCATCATGTCGCAAAACTATTACACAGAATGAAGTTTATTTTGTCCAATGATCTTCATGAATGTTTTTATTATATCCCTCTTGAATATCTATCACTTTGGGACTAGTTTCATATGTTTCTTTTGACAAGCTCAAACAAATTTAAGTGAAGAACATCAGCATAAAATTTTTCTTCTCTCAAAATAATATAAGTGAAGCATGAGAGAATTTCTTCAAAATATATTAAAGCACCCCATCCTCAAAAAGATATAAGTGAAGCACTACAGCAAAAGACAAACTACTCCAAAAAGATATAAGTGAAGATCAAGTGAGTAGTTAAGTAAATAGGTAGCTATGTGAGGACTCTCTTTTATTTAAAAACTTTCAGATCTAAGTATTTTATTAAAACATCAAGAAAAACAAAATAAAATGACATTCCAAGAATAGCAGACATCATGTGAAGAAGCAAAAACTTAGGATCAACCGATACTAACCGATAATTGTTGATGAAGGAAGGTGGGATGCCTACCGAGGCATCCCCAAGCTTAGATGCTTGAGACTTCTTGAAATATTATCTTGGGATGCCTTGGGCATCCCCAAGCTTGAGTTTTTGTGTCTCCTTAATTCCTTTTATATCACGGTTTCCCTAAATCTTAAAAACTTCATCCACACAAAACTCAACAAGAACTCGTGAGATACGTTAGTACTCCTTCCGTTCCTAAATATATGTCTTTTTATATATTTCAATGCGTACTACATACGAGCAAAATTAGTGAATCTACATTCTAAAATATGTCTATATACATCCGTATGTAATTCGTAGTGGAATCTCTAAAAAGACTTATATTTTGGAATGCAGGGAGTATAAATCAATGCAAAACCTTATCATTCTCTACTGTAGAAAATCACTAAAATTATTATTTAACATTGCATACTAAATGCCTCTGCATATTTAATACTCCTATCTGCAAATAGAATCATTAAACAACCAAACATATGCAAACAATGCAACCATAACAACAATCTGCCAAAACACTACAGTGTGTTAAGAATGCAAGAACAATCATACTTATTTAACTCCAAAAATTATAAAAATTTACCACACTGTAGAAAATTTATCAGAGCTTAATTTGCAAAAAGTTTCAACATTTTATCACATTCTAACTTTTCTCGAGAATTTTTGCAACAGTGATAAACTCTCTGTTTTGAGACAGCAACATGTACACTTGCAAAATAACCATGGTAAAGGCTATCCTTGACATTTTTATTGAAAAGAAAGATGCAAAACATTATTATAAATAACAGCAAGAAAATCCTAACAAAATAAAATGACACTCCAAGCCAAACACATATCATGTGACGAATAAAAATATAGCTCCAAGTGAGGTTACCGGTAATGTTGGAGACGAAAGAGGGGATGCCTTCCGGGGCATCCCCAAGCTTAGTTGCTTGGATCTTCCTTGAATATTACATTGGGGTGCCTTGGGAATCCCCAAGCTTAGGGTCTTGTCACTCCTTATTCTCCTCATATTGACATCTCACCCAAAACTTGAAAACTTCAATCACACAAAACTTAACGGAACTTCGTGAGATAGGTTAGTATGATAAAGAGCAAACCATTTCACTTTGGTACTGTCAAAGACAAGATTCATAATTGTTTCCACACAACGCCTACTGTATCATATCATTTCCACAATTTATATTGAGCAATATAATCCATAGAAACTAGGAAACAAGCAAACTATGCATTGAAAACAGAATCTGTCAAAAACAGAACAGTCTGAAGTAATATGTACTCCAACCATACTTCTGCTACTCCACAAATTCTGAAAAATTAGGACAGCGTAGAGAATTCATATATCAATCATCAATAAAAAAATTCAGATCAAAATCACGCTCCTGTGAATTTTAAAAATTCCTAGACTGAGCGCAAAAGTTTCTGCTTTTGCACAGAATCAAGTCAATTATTATCCACACTATCCCAAAGGCTTTACTTGGCACTTTATTGAAACAAAAGCAATAAAACATGATTACTACAGTATCTTAATCATGTTAACACACAAAAACAATAGGGGTAAATGTGGGGTTGTCTCCCAAAAAGCGCTTTTCTTTTATGCCTTTTAGCTAGGCATGATGATTTTAATGATGCTCACATAGAAGTACAGAATTGAAACACAATGGGAGCATCCTGAAAGACATGGCAAGCACATTTAAGCCTAACCCACTTCCTATGCATAGGTATTTTGTGAGCAAACAATTTATGGGAGCAAGAATCAACTTGCATAGGAAGGCAAAAGAAGCATAACTTCAATATGTTCAACACATAGAGAGGAAACTCGATATTATTGCAATACCTACAAGCAAATGTTCCTCTCTCATAATAATTTTCAGTAGCATCATGAATTAATTCAAAAATATAGCTATAACATAAATCATTCTATTCATGATGCATAAGCATAGAAATTTTGTTACTCTCCACATAAGCAAATTTATTCTCATCAATAGTAGTGGGAGCAAACTCAACAAAATAACTATCATGCGGGTGGAAATTAAAGTCATGATGACAAGTTCCATGCATTATACTTTATAGTATACATGTCATCACCATAATCATCATAGATAGCAACTTTGTTATCATAGTCAATTGAAGCTTCATCCAAAATGGTGGATTCGTCACTAAATAAAGCCAGGACCTCTCCAAATCCACTTTCATCATTATAATCATCATAAATAGGAGGCATGCAATCATTATGACAAATTTGCACATCAAATCTTGGGGGACTAAAAATACCATCTTCATCAAACATAGCATCCCCAAACTTATGGCTTTGCATATCATTACCATGCCATGATTAGATTATATGATCAAGATTATGCTAGGTAGCATTCCACATCAAAAATTATCTTCTTTATCATTTACCCACTCGAGGACGAGCAGGAACTAAGCTTGGGGATGCTGATACATCTCTGTCGTATGTATAATTTTGATTGTTTCATGCCAATATTCTACAGCTTCCATATACTTTTGGCAACTTTTTATACTATTTCTGGGACTAACAAATTGATCCAGTGCCTAGTGCCAGTTCCTATTGGTTGCATGTTTTTTGTTTCGCATAAAATCCATATCAAATGGAGTCCAAACGGGAAAAAAATTTACGGAGATTTTTTGGAATATATGTGAATTTTGGGAAGTGGAATCAACGCGAGACGATGCCCGAGCCGGCGGTAAGGCAGGGGCGCGCCCTGGGCCCTTGTGGCCACCCCGTAAGGCGGTTCGTGCCCTTCTTCTGCCACAAGGAAGCTAATATCCAGATAAAAATCATGTTAAAATTTCAGCCCAATCAGAGTAACGGATCTCCCGGAATTTAAGAAACGCTGAAAGGCTAGAATCTGGGAGCGCAGAAACAGAAGGACACACACACACACACACACACACAGAGAGAGAGAGATCCAATCTCGAAGGGGCTCCCGCCCCTCTGCCGCCATGGAGGCCAAGGACCATAGGGGAAACCCTTCTCCCATCTAGGGGGAAGGTCAAGAAAGAAGAAGGAGGAGGGGGGCTCTCTCCCCCCTCTCGCGATGGCATCGGAACGCCGCCGAGGCCATCATCGTGACGACGCTCTACACCAACAACTTCACGGCCGTCATCACCAACTCTCACACCTCTATGCAGCGGTGTAACACCTCTTCTCCCCACTGTAATCTCAACTTAAACATGGTGCTCGATGCTATATATTATTTCCCAATTATGTATGGCTATCCTACGATGTTTGAGTAGATCCGTTTTGTCCTATGGGTTGATTAATGATCGTGATTGGTTTGAGTTGCATGTTTTATTATTGGTGCTGTCCTATGGTGCTCTCCGTGTCGCGCAAGCGTGAGGGATACCCGATGTAGGGTTTGCAATATGTTCATGATTTTCTTATGGTGGGTGGCGTGAGTGACAGAAGCACAGACCCGAGTAAGTAGGTTGTTTGCGTATGGGAGTAAAGAGGACTTGATACTTTAATGATATGGTTGGGTTTTACCTTAATGATCTTTAGTAGTTACGGATGTTTGCTAGAGTTCCAATCATAAGTGCATATGATCCAAGAAGACAAAGTACGTTAGCTTATGCCTCTCCCTCATATAAAATTGCAATAATGATCACCGGTCTAGTTATCGATTGCCTAGGGACAAATAACTTTCTTGTAACAAAGCTCTCTACTAAAACTAACTTGGTTGTTTCTTTACTTAAACAGCCCCTAGGTTTTATTTACGTACTCTTTATTATTTTGCGGACCTATCCTATCACACCTACAAAGTACCTCTAGTTTCATACTTGTTCTAGTTAAAGTGAACATTAAGCGTGCGTAGAGTTGTATCAGTGGTTGATAGAACTTGAGGGAATATTTGTTCTACCTTTAGCTCCTCAATGGGTTTGACACTCTCACTTATCGAGAAAGGCTACAATTGACCCCCTATACTTGTGGGTTATCAAGACCTTTTTCTGGCGCCGTCGCCGAGGAGCAATAGCGTGGGGTGAATATTCTCGTGTGTGCTTGTTTGCTTTATCACTAAGTAGATTTTATTTGCTGTTCTAAGTTGTTCTCTATCTTTAGTTATGGATATGGAACATGAAATACCAAAAAAAAATTAGGTGTACTTGCTACTCATGGAGATGGGGAACCTCCTAAAACCCTCGATGCTCGCTATGTGGAAAATTTTGAACACTACTTTAATAATCCTGAGAAAACCCCATTCAATTATATAATGGGAGACACGTTGGATCAATGTGAATACCTTAGGGATTATCGCTTGACTCAAAAAGGGAAACTGTTATGGGATCAAATTCATATGTTGCATTGGTATGCTCAAAATTTATGCTTGAGATATGATTATACTTGTTGCTCTAGGATGAAGGCACGACACCTTCCCTTTTCTTGTAGATTTAATGATAATCAAACCGTTGCTTCTTATGTAATGGTATATATGATTATTATGATGTGGAACGAATAAAAGAATTCGTTGCTTTTAAGGTGCTTATGAAATTGAATCTTTGTTTGAAAAGTATGAAGCTTTTGATGATGATGTTTATAGGCCTGAAATTTTTGCTATACTTAAATATTGATATGATAATTATGAATACAACGCCGATATTGATGCATTTATTGAGGAAGTCTCCGCTGTCCAAGAAGATACTAATGTTTTGCAGGAAACTATTGAAGAAGAAATTGCTGAAACTGTGAGCTCATTAAATGAAAAAGATGACGAGCGAAGAACAAAAGGAGGAAGAGAGGATTTATCACTTGTGCCCACCTTCTAATGAGAGTAACTCTTCAACTCATACATTGTTTAATTTCCCTTCATGCTTACCGAAGGATGATTGCTATGGTAATTGCTATAATCCCTTTGATTCGTTTAAAATATCCCTTTTTGATGAACTTGATGCTTGCTATGCTTGTGGCCATGATGCCAATATGAATTATGCTTATGGAGATGAACTTGCTGTAGTTCCTTATGTTAAGAATGAAATTGTTGCTATTGCACCCACGCATGATAGTCCTATTATCTTTTTGAATTCTCCCAACTACACTATATTGGAGAAGTTTGCGCTTATTAAGGATTATATTGATGGGTTGTGTTTTACTACTACACATGATGCTTTTGATAAATATACTATGCATGTGCTTGCTGCTCCTACTTGCAATTATTATGAGGGAGGAACTACATCTCCGCCTCTCTATGTTTCCAATATGATAAAATTGCTAGAAGTTGTTAATGCTATGTATCAGCCTTTACTATGTGTGCATGAATTGTTCTTTTATGACATGCCGATGCATAGGAAGAGAGTTAGACTTTGATGTTACATGATATATGTTGCTTTGTGCTCACTACTAAATTACATATCATTGTTAATTAAAATTGGCTTTGATATACCATGGGATCCGGGTGGATCCATTACTTGAGCACTATATGCCTAGCTTAATGGCTTTAAAGAATGCGCTGCCAGGGAGACAACCCAGAAGTTTTAGAGAGTCATTTTATTCCATTGTGTGCTTTTATAAAGTTTAAAAACAAAAAATATATTGGGAAACCTAAAACTTTTCAAAAAGAAAAGTGAAAGTGAGAAAGACGAACATCGTTGAAGTGGGGGACGTCCTTGAACTTTGTTCATGCCCATGAAAACTTTATGAATCTCGATTACCGAAACTTTTCAACAAAAATAATTATCCCCATGTACAAATCCATTGTATTATAAAAATAATGTGCCAAGATTTGCCTTTAGGATGATTAGATGCCTTGTTTGGTGTGTGCAGTGGAAAAACAGAAACTTTGGCTGTAGCGCGTGAATTTACATTTTTTACTGGAATGTCAAAAGCTTCTGAAACTTTTTGCACAGTACTTCTATAAAAATTGTTTATTTTTTCATAATGTTTCATAATTTTTGGAGTCACAGTAGTATGGTGAATTTTCAGATTACTACAGACTGTCCTGTTTAAGATAGATTCTATTTTTGATGGATTGTTTTGCTAGTTTTGATGAAGCTATCGATTTTATCGGTGGTATAAGCATGGAGAAGTTATAATACAGTAGATACAATGCAAAAACAAAATATGAATGGGTTTGCAACAGTACTTAAAGTGGTGATTTGTTTTATTATACTAACGGATCTCACGAGGGTTTTGTTAAGTTTTGTGTGATTCAAGTTTTCAAGTTTTGCGTGAGATCACGACGGATGAAGGAATAAGGAGTGGCAAGAGCCTAAGCTTGGGGATGCCTGAGGCACCCCAAGGTAATATTCAAGGAATCCCAAGCAACTAAGCTTGGGGATGCCCCGGAAGACATCCCCTCTTTCTTCTAACGATCATCAATAATTTTACTTGGAGCTATATTTTTATTCGTCACATGATATGCATAAATCTTGGAGCATCTTTTGTGTTTATTTTCCCTTTTTATTTTATGCACCATGCTGGTATGAGATAGTCCTTGGTTGATTCATAGAACGCTCGTTGCGCTTCCCTTATACCTTTTGAGTATGGCTTTATAGAATGCTTCAAGCGCTTCACTTATATCATTTGAAGTTTTGATTGCCTACTTCCCAACACATAGAAAACCGCCATTTGTAGAATGCTCTTTTGCTTCACTTATATTTGTTAGAGCGTGGGCATATCTTTTGTGGAAGGAATTGAACTCTCTTGCTTCACTTAAATCTATTTAGAGAGTCATCAGGAATTGGTCATTCACATGGTTATTCACAAAATCCTACATAAAACTTGCAGATCACTGAATATGATATGTTTGATTCCTTGCAATAGTTTTGCGATATAAAGATGGTGATATTCGAGTCATGCTAGTGAGTAATTGTGGACTGGTAAAAATACTTGTGTTAAAGTTTGTGATTCCCGTAGCATGCACGTATGGTGAACTGTTATGTAACGAAGTTGGAGCATGAGGTATTTATTGATTGTCTTCCTTATGAGTGGCGGTCGGGAATGGGCGATTGTCTTCCTTATGAGTGGCGGTCGGGGACGAGCGATTGTCTTTTCCTACCAATCTATCCCCCTAGGAGCATGCGTGTAGTACTTTGTTTCGATAGCTATTAGACTTTTGCAATAAGTATGTGAGTTGTTTATGACTAATGTTGAGTCCACGGATTATACGCTTCGGTGCAACAAAACCTGGGTCAGTTGCCCAGACTGTGGACAGGCATGGGGACGAGATTGGAGCACCAACCCAAGATAGAGTACAAGAAACCAAGATCACCAAAGGACCAACATGCAGAACAAGAGGACTAGAATTAAGCGAGAGAAGCAAGACACCACCAGGAGAAGAGCCTCCTTTGCCGGGCAGGTGAGCTCGGCAAGAGGCGAGGTTACCCCTGAAGAAGACATCCAAGACGTCCTGGCAGGGCCTGCCGGGACACACGGAGGCAAAACCACCTCACCAACTACTCCGCCACGACCCACATCATCGATCAGTGCGGTGTCAAGCCGGGGAGTGACTAAGTGGCAGCCATTCGCCACATGGCAGCCTTTCTCTACAGGAAATACCTACAAGTGACTCCCGTCCTGCAACGTGTCAAGCGAGCAGGCGTGAAGCTGGCGAGATAGCCCGGCAAGCCTTGTCGGGCAACCAACGATGTGACATTGAGAAGTGCATTTAATGCACCTTGTTAGCCTGCAGAGTTAGGTATGATAGCACTGTTTGCTATCTTATCAGTGCATAATGACTACTTTGCCATTGCGGTAACCCCTTGATCTATAAAAGGAGGCCCATGGCAACCATAGACGAGCTTAGAAGGTTGGATAACACACACCCCCCGTACATGCATAGCCACGACCGCCCTGAGGCAACCCCTGCCGAGCAAGGGTACTATGCTCCACCACCACCTTTCCACCATCAATCCACCAAAGCAGGAGTAGGGTTTTACGCCTCGCGGCGGCCCGAACCTGGGTGAAAATGCCTGTGTGATCTCTTCCGTGCTGCCCCATGCTCGTCTGCTCTTTGTGCAATGCGACACCCCCTGCCTAACCAGCAAGGGGCCTTCTGGTCCCATAGGTGGTCTTGGTTTCCCGCGACATACACACTCTCACCCTTCCATCATTGCTAGCCTCTTCGGTACCGTGCATTGCCCTTTCTCACCTCGAGAGTTGGTGCAAACTTCACCAGTGCATCCAAATCCCGTGATACGATACGCTCTATCACACATAAGCCTCCTTATATCTTCCTCAAAACAGCCACCATACCTACCTATCATGGCATTTCCAAAGCCATTCCGAGATATATTGCCATGCAACTTCCATCATCATCATATACATGACTTGAGCGTTCATTGTCATATTGCTTTGCATGATCGTAAGATAGCTAGCATGATATTTTCATGGCTTGTCCCTTTTTTGATATCTTTTGCTATGCTAGATCATTGCACATCCTGGTACATTGCCAGAGGCATTCATATAGAGTCATACTTTGTTCTAGATATCGAGTTGTAAGTAAATAAAAGTGTGATGATCATCATTATTAGAGCATTGTCCCAGTGAGGAAAGGATGATGGAGACTATGATCCACCCACAAGTCGGGATGAGACTCCAGGCGAAAAAAGAGGCCAAAAAAAAGAGGGCCAAAAAAACAAAAAAATGAGAGAAAAAGAGAGAAGGGACAATGCTACTATCCTTTTACCACACTTGTGCTTCAGAGTAGCACCATGTTCTTCATATAGAGAGTCTCTTGAGTTATCACTTTCATATACTAGTGGGAATTTTCATTATAGAACTTGGCCGATATATTCCGATGATGGGCTTCCTCAAATGCCCGAGGTCTTCATGAGCAATCAAGTTGGATGCACACCCACTTAGTTTTCAGTTTGAGCTTTCATACACTTCTAGCTCTAGTGCATCTGTTGCATGGCAATCCCTACTCACTTGCATCGATATCGATTGATGGGCATCTCCATAGCCCATTAATTTGCCTAGTTGATGTGAGACTTTCTCCTTTTTTGTCTTCTCCACACAACCTCCACCATCATATTCTATTCCACCTATAGTGCTATATCCATGGCTCACGCTCATGTATTGCGTGAAAGTTGAAAAGGCTTGAGAACATTAAAAGTATGAAACAATTTCTTGGCTTGTCATTGGGGTTGTGCATGATGAAATACTTTGTGTGATGAAGATGGAGCATAGCCAGACTATATGATTTTGTAGGGATAACTTTCTTTGGCCATGTTATTTTGAGAAGACATGATTGCTTTATTAGTATGCTTGAAGTATTATTGTCTCTAGTAAAATGATAGACTATTGCTTTGAATCACTCGTGTCTTAATATTCTTGCCATGATTAGATTATATGACCAAGATTATGCTAAGTAGCATTCCACATAAAAAATTAACTTTTTTATCATTTACCTACTCGAGGATGAGCATGAACTAAGCTTGGGGATGCTGATACGTCTCCGTCGTATCTATAATTTTTGATTGTTTCATGCCAATATTCTACAACTTTCATATACTTTTGGCAACATTTTATGCTATTTTTGGGACTAACATATTGATCCAGTGCCCAGTGCCAGTTCCTATTTGTTGCATGTTTTTTCCATAGAAAATCCATATCAAACGGAGTCCAAACGGGATAAAAACTTACGGAATCTTTTTGGAATATATGTGAATTTTGGGAAGTAGAATCAACGCGAGACGATGCCCGAGGTGGCATCAAGGAAGGGGGCATATCCCAGGGGGTAGGGCGTGCCCTGGGCCCTTGTGGCCACCCCGTAAGGCGGTTAGTGCCCTTCTTCTGGCGCAAGAAACCTAACATCCGGATAAAAATCGTGTTAACATTTCAGCCCAATCGGAGTTACGGATCTCCTGAAATTTAAGAAATGGTGAAAGGCCAGAATCTGGTTGCGCAGAAACAGAAGGAAACAGAGAGAGATCCAATCTCGGAGGGGCTCCCGCCCCTCCACCGCCATGGAGGAAAAGGACCAGAGGGGAAACCCTTCTCCCATCTAGGGGGAAGGTCAAGGAATAAGAAGAAGGAGGGGGGCTCTCTCCCCCTCTCCCCCAGTGGCGCCGGAACACCGTCGGGGCCATCATCATGACGGCGATCTACACCAACAACTTCACCGCCGTCATCACCAACTCTCTCCACCTCTATGCAGCAGTGTAACACCTCTTCTCCTTGATGTAATCTCTACTTAAACATGGTGCTCAACTCTATATGTTATTTCCCAATAATGTATGGCTATCCTATGATGTTTGAGTACATCCGTTTTTGTCTTATGGGTTGATTGATGATCGTGATTGGTTTGAGTTGCATGTTTTATTATTGGTGTTGTCCAATGGTGCTCTCCGTGTCGCACAAGTGTGAGGGATCCCCGCTCTAGGGTTTGCAATATGTTCATGATTTGCTTATGGTGGGTGGCGTGAGTGACAGAAGCACAGACCCGAGTAAGTAGGTTGTTTGCGTATGGGAGTAAAGAGGACTTGATACTTGAATGCCATGGTTGGGTTTTACCTTAATGATCTTTAGTAGTTATGGATGTTTGCTAGAGTTCCAATCATAAGTGCATATGATCCAAGAAGAGAAAGTATGTTAGCTTATGCCTCTCCCTCATATAAAATTGCAATAATGATCACCAGTCTAGTTATCGATTGCCTAGGGACAAATAACTTTCTTGTGACAAAAAGCTCTCTACTAAAACTAACTTGGTTGTTTCTTTGTCTAAACAGCCCCTAGTTTTTCTTTACGTACTCTTTATTATCTTGCAAACCTATCCTATCACACCTACAAAGTACTTCTAGTTTCATACTTGTTCTAGGTAAAGTGAACATTAAGCGTGCGTAGAGTTGTATCGGTGGTTGATAGAACTTGAGGGAATAATTGTTCTACCTTTAGCTCCTCGTTGGTTCGACACTCTTACTTATCGAGAAAGGCTACAAATGATCCCCTATAATTGTGGGTTATCACCGCCCGGGGGTCGGAGAACCTCTCGTGACCCAACCTGTCGAGCTTCTCCGACAGCCAGGTTGGCAGTTCCTGCCGCGCGTTGAGGCCCCTGGCGTCCATGAAGACCCAGCAGCGCCGGAAGCTCTCCACCTTCTTTCCGGCCCTCATGAGCACGTTGCTCTTATGGACCGCAACGAAGGACATGTAGCCAGAATGCTGGGTCGGATTGTGCAGCCGCAAGGAGAAGAAGTGCTAGAGGAGCGGTACGGAGGGCCTCACGCCCTCGAATGCCTCGCAATAGAAGGCGAAGATGGGCAGGAGGAGAATGGAGTTGGGCGGGAAGTGCAGGGCCAGAACCTAGTAGTGGTCGAGAATGGCGGTGAAGAACTCGGAGAAAGGTGGGACGAGCCTCGCGAAGACGCTATGAAGGAAGAAGGGATAGAACGTCTCTGTCAAGGTCCTTTGCTCGGCGGAGCCGGCCAGGAGCATGGTCCCGTTCCACTCGTTGTGGACACTCGCAATCAATGGAAGCGCGGCGGCAAGGTGCTTCTCCTTGGGGATGGAGGATGTGCCGAGGGCCGGCGCAGGAGAGGGGGGGAGCTTGCAGCCTGTGTGGCCGGCTTCTCCTTCCCGGACGCCATTCGGGAGATCTTGGAGGAAAAGTGAAGCATGATGGCACGGTAGGAGGCGCTAGTCTTTTGTCAGCCTGGGCAGTTGCCGAGGCAGCGTGGGGAAGCGAAGACACCCACGTACCGTAAAGCGCCACGCGTCGGCTTGGTCCGCAGGCGATTGGGGCCCGCGGCGCTTTGCCCTTGCCCCTTGGCTTCGCCTCGAAGCCAAGTCCAAGCGCGCCTTGGGCCCGGGGGCTACTATCGGCGTTCTGGAAACCAGGGTACCCAGACTTGCCTACCTGCGGCCCATGGCGTGGCTCTATCGACGGCCTGGTACGGCCCATCTACAAGACCGCCAGGACAAGACCCTCGTGAGGGGCCAAGCCTCGTGAGGTGGACGATGTCAAGACCTCCCGAAGGAGCGGCCTCCCTAGGCGGCCACCCGAGGAGCGGAGATTTCTATGCAGGTACCCAGCCTCTTGAGGCTACCATGACGCAGCCATGATGACCAAGGTAGGTGGGTACCAGCGGGTGCAGAGAAGGTAGTTTGCTCGCTATATGTCGGATTCAGGGCTCCGTAGACCCAAGAAAGGTTTGAATTCTAGGGCGTATGCGAAGATCTCAACCTATCCAGCCCACCAGCTCGTCGCCCGCGGCCTAACTTGATTCACACGAACAAGGAAGAAGATGAACACGGCAGTTTACCCAGGTTCAGGCCACCTTGTGGTGTAAGCCCCTACTCCTGCTTTGCGGTGGATTGGCCTCATGATGGGCTAAGGATGAACTAGCACAAGGGATGAACAACCTCGTGAGGTCACTGGGTGAGGGAATGAGTCGACCTCTTCTACGGTGGTGGCTAACCTATATTTATAGTGGCCTCGGTCCTCTTCCCCCAAAACGTAGGCGGGAAGGGATCCCAAAGTGGCCAATTTGAAAGGGAAAACTAGTACATCTTATCCTGACGAAATGTGGTGTTCGCCTGTAAAGCTTCTGGTCGTCACGCAGCGGTGGGCTCGGCGATGACATCCATCATGCTGCGCTGGAGGTCTTGACCTTGTTGCACCAGAATGGAAACCTTTGCCAGATTCCTCGGGAACCCACGCCTGTCCTTGCCTCCTTAGCACCAAAGAGGAAATTTCTTTCTCTGCACCCGCTGGTGCCCGCCTACCTTGCTCGTCACAGCTTGCATCATGGTAGCCTCATGAGGCTGGGTACTTGCATAGCAATCTCCGCTCCTCAGGAGCCCCCCTGGGGAGTTGGCTCCTTTGGGAGGTCTTGACGTCGTCCTCCTTGCGAGGCTTGGCCCCTCGTGAGGGTCTTGTCTTCGCGATCTTGTAGATGGGTCGTACCAGGCCGTCAATGGAGCCACGTCGTGAGCTGCAGGCAGGCAAGTCTGGATACCATGGTTCCCAGAACACCGACAATGCCGCAGTCAATGTAGGGTTCAGCGGACCTAGATCCGAACAGAAAAGGAAGCCCTTTAAAGGGAACAAGGATGGACCTAGCTAGCTAGAAAAGATCCTTGAAAGGCCATGCCAAATCCACGGTACCTCAGAGAAACCAGCAAACCACACTAACATGAATTGCTAGGTCTTCAAGCGAGCTAGAAAAATGGCGACGGAGGGGAATAGTAAGCCCAGCCTTGCAGCGAGGACGACGATGATCCTCGGTGACCAAATAATGGAGGCCAAAAGCAGTTTCCTCATGAGGTGAAGGACGTAAATATGATCTACGTCACCCACATCCCCAAGAGGGAGAGGAAACACGCACTCCTAGACGTCTATGCGTTGGAGCCCGTCACCCCGAAGTTCAATCCGTGGTCGGCTTACCCCATCACATTTGACAAACACGACAATCCGACGAGCATCAGGCATGGAGGATCGGTTGTGCTAGTCCTGGACCCAATCGTCGATGGCTTTCATCTCATGCGCGTACTCATGGACAGAGGTAGCAGCCTCAATTTAATCTACACTGATACGATCATAAGGATGGGCATCAACTCATCTTGGGTCAAGCCCAGCATCACCACCTTTAAAAATGTGATACCAGGCGTCGAAGCTCATTGCATGGGAACTGTGACACTTGAGGTAGTCTTTGGGTCACCAGAGAACTTGAGGAGCGAGGAATTAACCTTTGACATTGTACCCTTTCATAGAGGATACCACACACTTCTAGGGTGCACCACATTGGATCGCTTGAACGCAGTTCCGCATTATGCTTACCTCAAGCTCAAACTGCCAGGACCGGATGATGTTATTACAATCAATGGAAACACCCAATGCTCTCTCCGAACGAAGGAGCAGACAACGGCTTTCGCAGCCGAGGTGCAGGCCTCCGAGGAGGCAACCCGTTTAGGCAAGCGCACCCCAGCTCATCAAAGCATACGTGGGTCGTGCCAGCCGACCTTGGACAAGCACTCCTCCACCATAACTAGGGGTATGGGATCCTCGCACGCCTCCCCTTGAAGGGGCAGTACGTCCCAGGGTGCATAACTTTGTATGTCCCAGGGTTGCCGAGGAGCCAAAACAATGGAAACATCGGGATCAGCTTCACCGAGCAGCGACGGGCTTCGGGCTTGCACATTGGCGAGGCTCAATAAAAGACCTAGACAATAATAGCATGCCCATGTGTCTTTAACCACCCAACTGGTAGCCATAGACCTCTTTAAAGCACTCGACCTATCAAAGCATCAAGCGCGTGAACGATCGAGGTTAGAGGCATCGCATATCAACTTTGCATCAACGAATATGAGCTGGTTAACAGCATGGAGATGCAGACGTGCTAAAGGAAGTGGCTCGGGCTAATAAGCCCGATGACAAGTCCGCCCTGTTTTGATTTACTCCTTATTTTTTCTTTACATTCCTTGTATTGTATCTTTTCGAAGTTCTTTTTCTCCAAGCTCGACATGTACGGATTAACCATATGATAGAAACAAACTGCGTCCCTTAAGGTTCTTTAGCATTTCCTTATAATTACGGCCTTTAAGCCTAAAAGAAGATGTTATGATACAGTGGGCTTTGCTTTTTAATCGCATGCCCCAAATATAAGTTCGAGGTACTCGGCGTCTTGGATGTTTGGATTATATGAATCAGTTTCGAACCTAGATTTTGGTCGATACTTGGGTTGCCTGGCTCCTATGTTTACCCCTTATGTTTCCGACCAATTCGGCTAAGGGCGTAATGGGAGAACCACTGTGATAGTGACACGAGCTCGCATGGTAGAGCGCCTCAGTGGAGAAAGCCGAAAATTAACTGTCTGGGTAAGCGTAAACTGGTCGGCCGTCTAAAGACCATGTTAAGCGATGCATCGTTAGCGATTACCCGTGTTAAACAAAGGGCTTCTGCCTAACATTAGCCGAAGTGGTCAGTGCAATAGCCCTTGGCTACCTAAGCCGAGCACTTCACACGCCAGGGGCTCCACATCAACCCCCACAGTCAAGCTCCTATGACTAAGTAAAAGTTATAAAGCTGTAATAGTCTGATTGCCTAGTTCCTATGTGCATGGATTGCCTTCAGGAACCGGGATGTTGGCTAAGGGTCATGATTGCCTAAAGGGACACCATTTGTGTACTATACATAGGGGTCGAAACCAATGACTGGCCACTTTCAGTTTAACACGGTCAAATGGGAGGCATATTAAATAAAAACAACACAATAACATGACGGAACATCAAGCCGCATTAATTCAAACAAAATATAGTTTTTGTACATCCCACGCACCTTGGCATCCCAAAGTACTATCTAAAAATACAAAGTGTTATTGGGACACTTGGCTTCGGTAATCCAGCCCCTACTACTACCTCGGAGAAGAACTGCTCCACGGTCCGAACCTTCCCTTCGGGGGGTCCCATAGCAACAACCTCTGCTTCAACATGCAGAAAATGCGTCTTCACACATGCGTACGCTCGCTGGCCCCTTCCAGGAACGTGGATCTTTCCAGCGAGCAACTTGCGGGGCGGCTTCTTGCAGCCGAGCTACGAGCCCGAAGAAGCTAGTGGGCAGGACCTCCGTGGGCCACGGATTGATGCAGTGGCCCTGGAGCGCCGGCCTTGCCATTCGGAGAAGCTCCACCAGCTGCTTCATTGGGTGGTTCAACAACTCCGGACATGGAGACGCCTGGAACTGCTGCCAGAACGCCTTCTCCGCCTCATGGCCATCCCACACGCCGAAGTGGTGGGCAGCGTCCAATGCACTCCTTGGGAGATCCTCGAAGACCTCTGCAGAGCGCCATAGCTGGGTGAGCTTGATGAACCCCTTGCTGCCAAACACACACTGAAGTAAATATGTCTTACCCGTGGAAATTTCCTCCACTTGCTGGAGCACCTCGCGGTCGCCTCTGGTCTGGGTCTGGAGCTCATAGGGCGCAAGACAGAGCATCTCGAGCTCTTCACTCGCCTTCTCCTCCTTGACCTGAAGGGCATCGCACGCCTTGTACCTCCCTTTCAGGGTATCCTCCACCTCCAGGACCCGCGCCTAGTCCCTTCCCCTAGCCACCTTTTCGGCGGCTAGGTCCTTCTCCACCTTGGCGGCCGCAGCCTTCTGCTGCAGGGTCTCCTACTGGGCTTTCAAAAGCTCAGTTTTGAGCCCCTCAAACTAGGTCAAAGCCACTGTCATTCAAACAGTTCGACATTAGCTTCTACTTCACAAAGCTATCCTTACCTAAAGTAAATTTGACGATGTTTTGGATTTTATCTTGAGACCACTCGATCTGCTTGTTCATCAGATCAAGTTCCTTTTCGGACCTCTCGAGCTTCCAGATCATCTCAGCAATCTCCTCGGAGGCAGAGCTCGGAGCCGAGGTAGAAACCTGCAAACAAACATTTTATAATTAGCCTCTATTCTAGCCATCAATACTCCGGACATGCGTGCCATAGTCTTGGGGGCTACTCATTTATAAATTTATGATACTCTGCTTCGATCCCAAAGGAAGTTTCTTAAAACTAGCCTTGGGCTCATGGGCTACTCACTGGCTATGTTGTCTAAGTACTATGCAGTAATATAAGTGAAAACGTCCTGGGACAGATACATGGATTTCCAAATAAATCTAAGCAGGGAGGTTATTCTTAATATAAGTGGAGAAGAATACCTCGAAGCTCGTGACGAGGCACTTTAAGACCTCACGCGTTCTGGCCTATACGTACCGGGAGCCTTGCAGCGCCGCGCCGATTAGGATTACCTCCATCTCCTCGGTCCACCCCGCACTAGCCCGCCTAGGCGGGAGGCGGGGGTGGCAGAACCTCAGAATCCAGCACTGAAGTGCCAGGCACGAGGGTCTCCGGTTGTGGCATTGGCGCCGGCAATGGCTTCGGCTGGGCCGATGGTTGCCCCAACCCTTCCTTGACGACCTCGCGGACCTCGTTCCCTTGGCCCTGTTGGGCCGAGGTATTGACCTCGGCCATGATGACTGACACTACGACCCCCGTTGTGTTAACCGGGGGCGGAGTAGACGTCGCTCGCCCCAGCTCCTCTTGAGCTGGAGGGAAGTGGCGGGGTCGGGCGTCCCGCTGGTGGGTGGCAGCCTATTCAAGGAGTCGCCACTGAGATGCATCCTCGGCGCACTGACAAAATTGCTCATATGAATTTTATCTTGATAGAAAGACTTATTGAATAATGGACATAGTGATGATACCATACCTCCTAGGTGCAGGCTTTTTCCCTCCCCATCTCGAGGAGGTCATCGTTCGACTTATCAAATAAGGTGATCTTCTCCGGTGGAGCGGGCCCGTTGGTGGGCTCGACAGGGGCCTTGCGCGCTCTTCTCTGGCCCTTCGCCCGCGCTTCGGCCTCGATGTCCTCAGACGCCACCCTCTTCCACTTTAGGGAAGGGTTTTCTTCCACCTTGTCCTCCTCCACGTCGTCTCCGTGGGTGGAGGAGGCGTGGGTGTCCTCGGATCGAGTGGCCGGGGTCTCCCGAATCCGAGGACCTGCCTTGCCCTTCAGGAGCTTTAATCCATTGGGGATCACTACGTGCGGCTCCATGACTAGGAGGGCCGTGAGCAGGGGGTTCCCTCCTCCTTAGGCAGTGGCGCCTGGCACAACATCTCTTGCGCCTTGGTGATCCACTTTTGCAAGCATAAAATCAATTGATTAGCCCAAATCTACATCGCAAAGTATAGAACTATGTGTTAGAAGATTACCTCGGGGGCGTCGTAGCCGGCTTCAAAAGCGACGTTGCACCCTTCCTATGGGAAGTCATCCTCAGACGAGTTAAACAGCTGCGTCCACATCCCCGGCCAAGGTGGAGCAGAAGAAGTGGAGAACGTGCCCTGCGTCCCCGGACTTGTGCTCCCACATAGGGGTGACCCAGAGTTGGAGTGGAAGGATGCGGCGGTGAAGCATGACATTCACAACGCCTGCTAGCTCGAGGTTCTTCTGATCAGACTACCACTTGATCTTCTTGATTAGTGCCTCCACCTAATCCGGGTTCCCCCAAACGATGACCTTCTTCTTCCAGGACACGAGCTTCCTCGGGGGCCCAGCTGAGAAAGCTGGGACTTTGGCCTGGCCAGTAGCTTGTGGCTCAGTGATGTAAAACCACTTGCGCTGCCATTCTTTGACGGTCTCTACGAAAGTGCCCTTGAACCAGTCGACCTTCTGGTTCTTGCTAATCATGGCACCTCCACACTCCGCGGGGTAGGAGCCACTGGACTTCGGCTTGACGCCGAAGATCTTCAGCCATAGGCCAAAATGTGGCTCAACATGGAGGAAGGCCTCGCTGACCGTGATGAAGGAGGTGTGGTGGAGGATGGATATCATGGCCAAATGGTGAAAATCCAGCCCATAGTAGAACATGATCCCGCGCATGAAGGGGTGCAGCGGGAACCCAGGCCTCTAACGAGGTGGGGAACAAAGACTACCCTCTCCCCTGGATTGGGAGCGGGCACCTGTTGGTTGGCGTCTGGCACACGTGTGGCAAACTCCATGGGGATGTACTCCATGCCTTGTAGCTCCAGGATGGTGCCCTCTGTCACAGAGGAACCACCCTAGTGCCCTTTGAGGGTGGTGTCATCTATTGTTGTGAATGGGAGCTAGGGTGCGCAGCGGGGGAGGAGGGCAAGATTGTACCTGAGTGTTGAAGCTCAAGAGGCCGCGGGCGAGGGAAATGACAACGCGATCCTTTCTGTTGCGATTCTTTTACTCTTATAGGGTGGTGAAAGGCCAAGAGTTCCTCTGCTGCACTGGTGAAATCACCACTCCCCACAAAAGATGCCATTATGTGTACGGGGAGAAACAAAATCCTTATGATATCCCTAAGAAAACGGGCACGATCTCCACTTCGATGGGACGCGCCAGTAAAAAGATTGCCTCGGGCCACGGTTTGGGTGAGCGGTAAGTACCTGACCAGTCATGGGTAGTGTCGCTTCGATAAAGTTGTTAGGCTGGAAAGTACTATTCACACCTATGTGGCTGGCTTTCGAGGCTAAGTAATCTCGCGTCTTCGGCTGTTGATCGAGTTCGGCTACGCCAAGGCCAGGGAATGTTGTTCCTTTGGTAGGTGGTTCATGGTATCCTTTAAAGGGAATAAATCTCGAATTACTAGTGAAGAAGAACTCGTTTGTCAAGCCAAGGAATTCGGTGCGAAGTTATTTAATTCAAGGGGTCGTCCTTGTTGGAGATATGCCCTAGAGGCAATCATGTATGATGATATTTCCTTTGTGTTTATTCATAAAGATAATCCTTAAACACTACTCCGTGACTGGGTAGTTACAAAGGTAGGTTTCGGGCTTGTCAAGACCCATGCTGCAAGACATGGTCGAGCAAGGTGGGATTTGCCCCTCCGATCAGGAGAGATATACTTTGGGCCCCTCGTGTGATCCGACCAAGATAAGCATCGCCATGCGACAAGGATTATGAGATAATCAGTTTTGTGGTCGGCATCACTGGAACGAGAAAGATGTCGGGCTAGCACAAGGATGACAGACTCGCCTTGAGCCGGACAACATATATCGTGTGGCAAAGGGAACATAAGTGTGATGTACAGGTTTGCCTAACCAGCTTCATTGGACACTTGGAGTCGCGACGCTTTGCTAGAGGCCGCTACCGACTAGCCGAGCCAGAAGTGATCTGGCTCGCGACCAAGTGAACGAGAACCTAAGGGGTCACACGCTTAAGGGAAGGAACTAGTGAGCCGGATCCGACTCCACAAGTCAGATGTGATCCTACTCGGACTCGAATCTAGGCCAAACAGACTTTGTGCTTTAGGATCCATGCGAGGCCCAATTGTTGAGCCTGCGACAGATGCCTATATAAAGTGGAGGTGCCGCACACTCATTCGGTCGATCGCTTCGGCACTGTCACTAGGTTTTGCACGTGTTGCGAATATCCACCTCCACTCGCCGACCGGACCTAGCAGTCCGCCGCACTGTGTTCCACCTGCACGCGCGGATACTGCTAGAGGCGGTGTGCTTGCGCTACTCCGGCGAACTGTATGTGGGATCCGACGACCGGCTGTTCAAGGGAGATCGGACGAGAAGGAGACGACCCCAGAGACGCACTGCCCCAACTCTACTTTCGCTGCACGGCACTACGCTTCTAGTGGTAACGATCCGCGATCCATTCCCGTAGCATTTTCTTGGTTGTTCAGCTTGTAGGAAAATTTTAATTTACACTCACCACACCGTACTGTAGAACCCAACATTCCTTGGCACATAGGACCAGTTCGAGGGCTACTGACGGTGTCCTGGACTAGGCGACACTAACCTAGTCGGCCCATAGTCCTCGAGCTAGGCTAGTGGGCCCAGATTCTCACTAAGGAAGACACCGGAAGCTGCACGCCTGGATATGATCAAGACTGTTCCTGCTAAAGACTTGATGTATACTCCAAGATATCTCCTACCGCCTTCCTGCGATCTCCCTGGATACCTAACATGTAACATTAGATACCCTCCCCGACGTGTATATAATGTTGGGGAACATAATAATAATTCAAAATTTTCCTATGTGTCACCAAGATGAATCTAGGATATACTAGCAAAGAGAGAGAGGGAGTGAATCTTCATACCCTTGAAGATCGCTAAGCGGAAGCGTTACAAGAACGAGGTTGATTAAGTCATACTCGCGGCGATTCAAATCGCGGAAGATCCGATCCAAGCACCGAATGGAAGGTGCCTCCGCGCTCAACACACGTGCAGCCCAGGGATGCCTCCTCCTTCTTGATCCAGCAAGGGGAGAGGAGAAGTTGAGGGAGAACTCCGGCAGCACAACGGCGTGGTGGTGGAGCTAGCGGTTCTCCTGCAGGGCTTCGCCAAGCACTACGGAGGAGGAAGAGGTGTTGGAGGAGGGAGGGGTTGCACCAGGGAAGGGTGCGGCTGCCCTCCCAACCCCCACTATTTATAGGAGGAAGGGAAGAGGGGGCCAGCCCCCTAGATGCATCTAGAGGGGGGGCGACGGACAGGGGGTAGACTTGCCCCCCAAGCAAGGTGGGAGGCGCCCCTGCCCATAGGGTTTGCAACCCTAGGCGCCTTGGGCCCTTGGGGGCGCACCAGCCCACTAGGGGGCTGGTTCCCTCCCATATTCACCCATTAAGTCACTTGGGGCAGGTGGCCCCAACCGGTGGACCCCCGGACACCTTTCGGTGGTCCCGGTACAATACCGATAACCCCCGAAACCATTCCGGTGACTGAAACTTGACTTCCCATATATAAATCTTCACCTCCGGACCATTCCGGAACTCCTTGTGACATCCGGGATCTCATCCGGGACTCCGATAAACTTTCAGTAACCACATACTATTTCCCATAACAACTCTAGCGTCACCGAACCTTAAGTGTGTAGACCCTACGGGTTCGGGAACCATGCAGACATGACCGAGACATCTCTCCGACCAATAACCAACAGCGGGATCTAGATACCCATGTTGGCTCCCACATGTTCCATGATGATCTCATCGGATGAAACACGATGTCGGGGATTCAATCAATCCATATACACTTCCCTTTGTCCATCGGTATGTTACTTGCCCGAGATTCGATCGTCGGTATTCCCATACCTCGTTCAATCTCGTTACCGGCAAATCTCTTTACTCGTTCCGTAATGCATGATCCGATGGCTAACTCCTTAGTCACATTGAGCTCATTATGATGATGCATTACCGAGTGGGCCCAGAGATACCTCTCCGTCATATGGAGTGACAAATCCAAGCCTCGATTCGTGCCAACCCAACAGACACTTTCGGAGATACCTGTAGTGCATCTTTATAGTCACCCAGTTACGTTGTGACGTTTGATACACCCAAAGAACTCCTACGGTATCCGGGAGTTGCACAATCTCATGGTCTAAGGAAATGATACTTGATATTAGAAAAGCTCTAGCAAACGAACTACACGACCTTGTGCTATGCTTAGGATTGGGTCTTGTCCATCACATCATTCTCCCAATGATGTGATTCCGTTATCAACGACATCCAATTTCCATGGTCAGGAAACCACGACCATCTATTGATCAACGAGCCAGTCAACTAGAGGCTTACTAGGGACATATTATGGTCTATGTATTCACACATGTATTACGGTTTCCGGTTAATACAATTATAGCATGAATAATAGATAATTATCATGAACAAGGAAATATAATGATAACCACTTTATTATTGCCTCTAGGGCATATTTCCAACAGTCTCCCACTTGCACTAGAGTCAATAATCTAGTTACATTGTGATGAATCAAACACCCATAGAGTTCTGGTGTTGATCATGTTTTGCTCGTGGAAGAGGTTTAGTCAACGGATCTGCGACATTCGGATCCGTATGCACTTTACAAATATCTATGTCTCCATCTTGAATATATTCATGAATAGAGTTGAAGTGACGCTTGATATGCCTGGTCTTCTTGTGAAACATGGGCTCCTTGGCAAGGGCAATAGCTCCAGTGTTGTCACAGAAGAGAGTCATCGGGCCCGACGCATTGGGAATTACTCCTAGGTCGGTGATTAACTCCTTCATCCAGACTGCTTCCTGTGCCGCCTCCGATGCTGCTATGTACTCCGCTTCACATGTACATCCCGCCTTGACGCTTTGCTTGCAACTACACCAGCTGACTGCCCCACCATTAAAAATGTACACGTATCTGGTTTGTGACTTGGAGTCATCCAGATCTGTGTTGAAGCTTGCATCGACGTAACCCTTTACGACGAGCTCTTCGTCACCTCCATAAATGAGAAACATACCCTTAGTCCTTTTCAGGTATGTCAGGATATTCTTGACCGCTGTCCAGTGTTCCATACCGGGATTACTTTGGTACCTCCCTACCAAACTCAGGTCTGGTACACAGCATGGCATACATAATAGACCCCATGGCTGAGCCATGGGGGATGACACTCATCTTTTCTCTATCTTCTGCCGAGGTCAGGCATTGAGCCGTGCTCAATCTCACACCTTGCAATACAGGCAAGAACGCCTTCTTGCACTGATCCATATTGAACTCCTTCAATATCTTGTCAAGGTATGTGCTTTGTGGAAGACCAATGAGGCGTCTCGATCTATCTCTATAGATCTTGATGCCTAATATGTAAGCAGCTTCTCCAAGGTCCTTCATTGAAAAACACTTATTCAAGTAGGCCTTTATGCTTTCCAAAAGTTCTATATCATTTCCCATCAATAGTATGTCATCCCCATATAATGTGAGAAATGCTACAGAGCTCCCACTCACTTTCTTGTAAACACATGCTTCTATATAAGTCTACATAAACCCAAACACTTTGATCATTTCATCAAAGCGAATGTTCCAACTCCGAGATGCTTGCACCAGCCCATAGATGGAGCGCTGGAGCTTGCATACCTTGTCAGCATTCTTAGGATCGACAAAACCTTCCGGCTGCATCATATACAATTCTTCATTAAGGAAACAATCAATGAATGTCGTTTTAACGTCCATTTGCCATATCTCATAATTGTAGAATGCGGCAATTGCTAACATGATTCGGACGGACTTCAGCTTTGCTACGGGTGAGAAGGTCTCATCATAGTCAACCCCTTGAACTTGTCGATAACCCTTAACGACAAGCCGAGCCTTATTGATGGTCACATTACCATCCGCGTCAGTCTTCTTTTTAAAGATCCATTTATTCTCTATGGCTTGCCAATCATCGGGCAAGTCTGTCAAAGTCCATACTTCGTTTTCATACATGGATCCTATCTCGGATTTCATGGCTTCAAGCCATTTGTTGGAATCCGGGACCACCATCGCTTCTTCATAGTTCGAAGGTTCACCGTTGTCTAACAACATGATTTCCAAGACAGGGTTGCCGTACCACTCTGGTGCAGAACGTGTCCTCGTGGACCTTCGAAGTTCAGTAGCAACTTGATCCGAAGTTTCATGATCATCATCATTAACTTCCTCTCTAGTCGGTGCAGGCACCATAGAAACATCTTCCTGAGCTATGCTACTCTCCGGTTCAAGAAGCAGTACCTCATCAAGTTATACTTTCCTCCCACTTACTTCTTTCGAGATAAACTCCTTCTATAGAAAGGATCCATTCCTGGCAACAAAGATCTTGCCTTCGGATCTGAGGTAGAAGGTATACCCAATAGTTTCCTTAGGGTGTCCTATGAAGAAGCATTTTTTCGATTTGGGTTCGAGCTTTTCAGGTTGAAGTTTTTTGACATAAGCATCACATCTCCAAACTTTTATAAATGACAGCTTAGGTTTCTTCCCAAAGCATAATTCATACGGTGTTGTCTCAACGGATTTCGACGAAGCCCTATTTAAAGTGAATGCGGCAGTCTCTAAAGCATAACCCCAAAATGATAGCGGCAGATCGGTAAGAGACATAATAGATCACACCATATCCAATAGAGTGCGATTACGATGTTCGGACACACGATTACGCTGAGGTGTTCCAGGCGGCGTGAGTTGTGAAACAATTCCACATTCCTTAAGTGCGTGCCAAACTCGTGACTCGAATATTTTCCTCCACGATCTGATCGTAAGAACTTTATTTTCCTGTCACGTTGATTCTCTACCTCACTCTGAAATTCCTTTAACTTTTCAAAAGTCTCAGACTTGTGTTTCATTAAGTAGACATACCCGTATCTAATTAAGTCATTAGTGAGGGTGAGAACATAACGATAGCCACTGCGAGCCTCAACGCTCATTGGACCGCATACATCAGTATGTATTATTTCCAAGAAGTTGGTTGCTCGCTCCATTGTTCCAGAGAACGGGGTCTTGGTCATTTTTCCCATAAGGCATGGTTCGCATGTGTCAAATGATTCATAATCAAGTGACTCCAAAAGTCCATTTGCATGGAGTTTCTTCATGCGGTTGACACCAATGTGACCAAGGCGGCAGTGCCACAAGTATGTGGGACTATAATTATCAACCTTACATCTTTTGGCATTCACACTATGAATATGTGTAACATCACGTTCGAGATTCAATAAAAATAAACCATTGACCAGCGGGGCATGACCATAAAACATATCTCTCATATAAATAGAGCAACCATTATTCTCAGATTTAGATGAGTAGCCATCTTGCATTAAACGAGATCCAGATACAATGTTCATGCTCAAAGCTGGCACTAAATAACAATTATTGAGGTTTAAAACTAATCCCGTAGGTAAATGTAGAGGTAGCATGCCGACGGCGATCACATCGACCTTGGAACCATTCCCGACGCGCATCGTCACCTCGTCCTTCGCCAGTCTCCGCTTATTCCGCAGCTCCTCTTTTGAGTTACAAATATGAGCAACCGCACCGGTATCAAATACCCAGGAGTACTACGGGCACTGGTAAGGTACACATCAATAACATGTATATACCTTTGGCGTTGCCGGCCTTCTTATCCGCTAAGTACTTGGGCAGTTCCGTTTCCAGTGACCATTTCCCTTGCAATAAAAGCACTGAGTCTCGGTCTTGGGTCCATTCTTTGGCTTCTTCCCGGCAACTAATTTACCGGGTGCGGCAACTCCCTTGTCGTCCTTCTTGAAGTTCGTCTTTCCCTTGCCTTTCTTGAAACTAGTGGTCTTATTCACCATCAACACTTGATGTTCCTTTTTGATCTCCACCTCCGCTGATTTCAGCATTGAATATAACTCAGGAATGGTCTTCTCCATCCCTTGCATATTGTAGTTCATCACAAAGCTCTTGTAGCTAGGTGGAAGCGACTGGAGGATCCTGTCGATGATCGAGTCATCTGGAAGATTAACTCCCAGCTGAGACAAGCGGTTGTACAACCCAGACATTTTGAGTAAATGCTCGCTGATAGAACTGTTTCTCTCCATCTTACAACTGTAGAACTTGTCGGAGACTTCATATCTCTCGACCCGGGCATGAGCTTGGAAAACCATTTTCAGCTCTTGGAACATCTCATATGCTCCATGCTGCTCAAAATGCTTTTGGAGCCCCAGTTCTAAGTTGTAAAGCATGCCGCACTGAACCAGGGAGTAATCATCACTACGCGACTGCCAGGCATTCATAACGTCTTGAGTTGCTGGGAAAATGGGTGTGTCACCTAGGGGTGCTTCAAGGACATATGCTTTCTTGGCAGCTATGAGGATGATCCTCAAGTTACGGACCTAGTCCGTATAGTTGCTACCATCGTCTTTCAGCTTGGTTTTCTCTAGGAGCGCGTTGAAGTTGAGGGCAACATTAGCGTGGGCCATTTGATCTACAAGACATATTGTAAAGACATTTTAGACTAAGTTCATGATAATTAAGTTCATCTAATCAAATCATTTAATGAACTCCCACTCAGATAGACATCCCTCTAGTCATCTAAGTGATACATGATCCGATCGACTAGGCCGTGTCCGATCATCACGTGAGATGGACTAGTCATCAACGGTGAACATCTCCATGTTGATCGCATCTACTATACGACTCATATTCGACCTTTCGGTCTCTCGTGTTCCGAGGCCATGTCTGTACATGCTAGGCTCGTCAAGTCAACCTAAGTGTTTCGCATGTGTAAATCTGGCTTACACCCGTTGTATGCGAACGTTAGAATCTATCACACCCGATCATCACGTGGTGCTTCAAAACAACGAACCTTCGCAACGGTGCACAGTTAGGGGGAACACATCTCTTGAAATTTTAGTGAGGGATCATCTTATTTATGCTTCCGTCGTTCTAAGCAAATAAGATGTAAACATGAAACAACACATGCAAATCATAAAGTGACATGATATGGCCAATATCATCTTGCGCCTTTGATCTCCATGTTTGAGGCGCGGCATGATCACCTTCATCACCGGCATGACACCATGATCTCCATCATCGTGTCTTCATGAAGTTGTCTCGCCAACTATTACTTCTACTACTATGGCTAACAGTTAGCAATAAAGTAAAGTAATTACATGGCATTTTCATTGACACGCAGGTCATACAATAAATTAAGACAACTCCTATGGCTCCTGCCAGTTGTCATCCTCATCAACATGCAAGTCATGATTCCTATTACAAGAACATGATCAATCTCATACATCACATCCTTTTGGCCATATCACATCACATAGCATACCCTGCAAAAACAAGTTAGACGTCCTCTAATTGTTGTTGCATGTTCTACGTGGCTGCTATGGGTTTCTAGCAAGAATGTTTCTTACCTACGCAAAAGCCACAATGGTGATATGCCAATTGCTATTTACCCTTCATAAGGACCCTCTTCATCAAATCTGGTCCGACTTAAGTGGGAGAGACAGACACCCGCTAGCCACCTTATGCATCAAGTGCATGTCAGTCGGTGGAACCAGTCTCACGTAAGCGTACGTGTAAGGTCGGTCCGGGCCGCTTCATCCCGCAATGCCGCCGAATCAAGATAAGACTAGTAACGGTAAGCAAACTGAACAAATCATCGCCCACAACTACTTGTGTTCTACTCGTGCATAGAAACTACGCATAGACCTAGCTCATGATGCCACTGTTGGGGAACGTAGTAATAATTCAAAATTTTCCTACGTGTCACCAAGATCAATCTAGGAGATACTAGCAACGAGAGAGAGGGATTGCATCTTCATACCCTTGAAGATCGCTAAGCGGAAGCGTTACAAGAACGCGGTTGATGGAGTCATACTTGCGACGATTCAAATCGCGGAAGATCCGATCCAAGCGCCGAACGGACGGCACCTCTGCGTTCAACACACGTGCAGCCCGGGGACGTCTCCTCCTTCTTGATCCAGCAAGGGGAGAGGAGAAGTTGAGGGATAACTCTGGCAGCACGACGGCGTGGTGGTGGAGCTTGTGGTTCTCCCGCAGGGCTTCGCCAAGCACTACGGAGGAGGAAGAGGTGTTGGAAGAGGGAGGGGCTGCGCCAGGGAAGGGTGCGGCTGCCCTCCCACCGCTCCCACTATTTATAGGGGGGGAGGGAAGAGGGGGTCGGCCCCCAAGATGCATCTAGAGGGGGGGCAAGCAAGGTGGGGGGCACCCCCTCGCCGTAGGGTTTCCAACCCTAGGCGCCTTGCGCCCTTGGGGGCGTGCACCAGCCCACTAGGGGGCTGGTTCCCTCCCATATTCAGCCCATTAAGTCCCCGGGGCAGATGACCCCACCCGGTGGACCCCCGGACACCTTTCGGTGGAACCAGTACAATATCGATAACCCCCGAAACCATTCCGGCGACTGAAACTGGACTTCCCATAAATCTTCACCTCCGGACCATTCTGGAACTCCTCGTGACGTCCGGGATCTCATCCGGGACTCCGAACAACCTTCGGTAACCACATACTATTTCCCATAACAACTCTAGCGTCACCGAACCTTAAGTGTGTATACCCTACGGGTTCGGGAACCATGCAGACATGACCCAGACATGTCTCTGGCCAATAACCAACAGCGGGATCTAGATACCCATGTTGGCTCCCACATGTTTCACGATGATCTCATCGGATGAACCACGATGTCGGGGATTCAATCAATCCGTATACACTTCCCTTTATCCATCGGTATGTTACATGCCCGAGATTCGATCATCGGTATTCCCATACCTCGTTCAATCTCGTTACCGGCAAGTCTCTTTACTCGTTTCGTAACGCATGATCCCGTGGCTAACTCCTTAGTCACATTGAGCTCATTATGATGATGCACTACCGAGTGGGCCCAGATATACCTCTCCGTCATACGGAGTGACAAATCCCTGTCTCGATTCGTGCCAACCCAACAGACATTTTCGGAGATACCTGTAGTGCATCTTTATAGTCACCCAGTTACGTTGTGACGTTTGATACACCCAAAGCACTCCTACGGTATCCGGGAGTTGCACAATCTCATGGTCTAAGGAAATGATACTTGACATTAGAAAAGCTCTAGCAAACGAACTACACGATCTTGTGCTATGCTTAGGATTGGGTCTTGTCCATCACATCATTCTCCCAATGATGTGACCCCGTTATCAATGACATCAAATGTCCATTGACAGGAAACCACGACCATCTATTGATCAACGAGCTAGTCAACTAGAGGCTTACTAGGGACATATTACGGTCTATGTATTTACACATGTATTACGGTTTCCGGTTAATACAATTATAGCATGAACAATAGACAATTATCATGAACAAGGAAATATAATAATAACCACTTTATTATTGCCTCTAGGGCATATTTCCAACATATAAGCCAAGGTGTTTTGCTCGTAGAGGGGACCGAATCACAATTTATTCACCTAGCCCTAAAGGTAGAACACAACTTACGATCTCGAGGTAGATCAACTATGTACTTGATACATCTCCGTGAGTATAAACAAGAGCAGGACATAGGGTTTTACCTCCATCAAGAGGGTTCGAACTTGGGTAAACATCGCCTCCCCCTGTTCCTGTTACCACTATTCCGAGATCCACAACTCGGGACCCCCTACCACGAGGTCTACCGGATTTCACACCGACAGCGGGGGAGCACCATTAGGAAGAAGGACTTCCATTTGTGGTAGTCGTGATCCGCAGGATTCAGCAAGAATTTAATGTGATTGGTGATGTGATCGGCAACAATTGGGTTGTGGGGAGTAAATAGCATAAAACCACTACAATTTGGGCTAGGGTTTCAAAAACTACGGGATTTATTTTTGTGCTAATAACTACCAACTTTGGGGGTTGGCTGTTTCAAAAAACACAAATCACCATGGGTTACCAAATTGATCTGGTTTATGACAGATCGGGCCCACATGTAAGACCGCTGTTTGGTTGACCGTCTGTTTAACCGTTAACTTAAATGTGGGGCCCACGTGTAAGTGTCTCTTCATGCAATTTGTATGAAAAAGCAATCAGGTCCCTGCAGTTTTTCTGAAAGAGGAATCAGATCCCATTGTTTTCCTTAAAAAGCAATCAGGTCCCTGCTCATTGCCGCCGCTACGCCATGCCATCAAAATGCGAACTGCTCTTCTGCTCGCTCTCTCCCTCTCTCTGTCGCCGTCGCCGTGGCCGCCATGTCCGCCGCCGCTAGCTCGTCTGCCATGAAGTGCCGCGGGAAGAAGGCTGCCCAAGCGCCTCCTCCACCTCCAGTATTAGCCCTTTTCTCGCCGCCCATCTCATCGCCGGCACCAGCGGGTCTGCTGCCGTTGGTACCATGCTCTAGCTGCCGCATTCGATCTACAATTCGTCTTGTGTCAAAATCGGAGGCAAATCCTGGCAGAAAAAGAGGATCGAGGGTTAGGGTTACGGCCACGACACTGACCGTATCGCGGAGGAGGATCTTCGGGTCGCCGCAGCACGGAAGCCATCCTAGCGGCGCCGCCGTCGGACAAGCGCCTGCGATGGCCGCCTCTTCTCACCGGACCACTGCCGTCGATCGCCCCTGTTTCGCCAGAGCAGAGACAGGTGGGTGAGGGAGTCCTGGATTAGGGGGGTCCTCGGACAGCCGGACTATATCCTTTGGCCGGACTGTTGGACTATAAAGATACAAGATTGAAGACTTCGTCCCGTGTCCGGATGGGACTCTCCTTGGCGTGGAAGGCAAGCTTGGCAATACGGATATGTAGATCTCCTCCCTTGTAACCGACTCTGTGTAACCCTAGCCCCCTCCGGTGTCTATATAAACCGGAGGGTTTAGTCCGTAGAATAAGAACAGTCATACCATAGACTAGCTTCTAGGGTTTAGCCTCTACAATCTCGTGGTAGATCAACTCTTGTAATACTCATATCGTCAAGATCAATCAAGCAGGAAGTAGGGTATTACCTCCATCGAGAGGGCCCGAACCTGGGTAAACATGTGTCCCCCGCCTCCTGTTACCATCCGCCTTAGACGCACAGTTCGGGACCCCCCATCCGAGATCCGCCGGTTTTGACACCGACAGTGGGGAAGAGGAAAAGGACTACGGCTGCGGAGAGATTAGGGTTGGGGGGCTCTTTTCCAAAAACGCACGGCTGGTCGTTATCCCGCGTGGGCCCTCAAGTCGACGTGGCGGCAGTCAAAGCGCCACGCGAGCTGGTCAGCGGCGGTCATACTTGTACATGAACTTATACACGAGGGAGATGGAGAGAGAGCCGAGACTAATACAAGGCATGTACAAGTACAACATAACGAGACAGTGTATAAGTTCTAACAGTTGATATCTCCTCTCTTGAGCGAGTGCGACACTGCTACTATTTGAGCTCGGGCGACGATGAATCTACTAAATCCTGTGGCATCTGTCACGCTTTCAATTCCTTGTCCCCCTTTTCTTCCCCTCTTTCTCGCTTGCTAAGCCTTTTTGACTAGTTTCTTTTCTTGAAAAGCAGTGAAAGTGCGCAAGCATCCGATTTACTTTTCCTTGACCTTTTTACAAAATTGACCGATGTTGGAACCAGTTGCTTGTAAGGTAGCAGCAGCACGCAAGTGATTGCGAGGAGGTGTCGATTCCATTCGACAGTCTTTTGGCCCAAGCTCAAATAGTACCAGTGTAGCACTCGCGCAAGAGAGGAGACATCAACCGTCTTCTCTCTAGGCAATAATTATATTTCTGCTATCCTAGTACCAGCATGAAGTACGAGCCAAGCTAGCATATCTGACCTAATTGGATAGTTTACCGTAGGATTCGTCAGCAGCCCTCAAATAAACTAAAGACACTTAGAAGCTTCCGCTTCTTGGTGCATGGCCATGAGCATGAACTCGTGATGAAGCATGGTTGTGGTACGTGCTTCTTGTTACTGTTGAATCTTCGGCAAGCCTGGTTGGCTTGCTCGCATTGGGGTCGCAGCTCCGCTGGACCATCAGATTGGGCACACAACGAGCCGCATGGTGCCTGTTCGCGGTTGGACGTGCACAATAAAATACATGAAATTTGAGATCATGAACTGCTCGCTTTTTACGACCAGATGAGCCACTTGTTTTTTTTTTCCGCAGATGTATTGCTTGCCATTTTTCTTAGGGTAGATGGGCTGCTTGCTTAATTTTTTATTGTAATACGTGTCTCATTCATATCATAAAAAACAAAGTACAAGTTATGTAAAGATTGACATGACAAAACTAACAAGATAGTAAACATCGCTGAACTTATCACCAACTCCCGTCATCTGCCTCCGGCACCACCACAACAGCCACCAAAGGAAAACATGACAGGTCACCTCCTCACCCGAACTCGACGCGGCTCCATCACTGATAAACAGCTTTGCGGACTTCCAAGGTTGCTCGCCAAAAGTAAGCCATTACCGTTGAACGAATCAGACCGGGCCAACACCCCAGACACGCCGTCGAACTCCAGATCTGACACCCCACCAGGACTAAGACGTCGAAGGAGGAAATCATACCAGCAATCCATCAACCACGAATCCAGCACACGTTTCGCTTTTCAGATGTCGTCGATGCAGACCACAATCTGCATCTGCTCATGGACTACCTCTCAAGCTCCACGCTGACGTTGGAGCAAACGCCGTCGCAATGATGGAGCCCGAGGACACCGGCGTTGGAGCAGTAGTAGTTTCGTAGCAGTTGGAATAACACTAGCAATAGTAGTAACTTACCAAAGTCAATATGAGCAAAGCATAGTGACGGTATCCTGGACTAAGGGGTGCCAACTGGTCAGCCGGTAGTCCTCGGGCCGGGCCTGTGGGCCTCATTCTCCATCGGATGGACTCTGGAATCTACACGCCTGGACGTGATCAACACTGCATATGTCGAAGACTTGACGTATACTCCAAGACATCTCCTACCACCTCCATGCGATCCCCCAAATATCGACCATGTAACCCTAGATGCCCTACTTGGCATGTATATAAGCCAAAGGGTTTAGTCCGTAGAAGGGAACGAATCACAATTACATTCACCTAGCCCTAGGATTAGAACACAACTTAGATCTTGAGGTAGATCAAGCTTGTACTCAATACATCTCCATCAATATAAACAAGAGCAGGACGTAGGGTTTTACCTCCATCAAGAGGGCCCGAACCTGGGTAAACATCATCTTCCCTGTTCCTGTTATCACCAATCTGTGATCCACAGCTCAGGACCCCCTACCCCGAGGTCTCCCAGTTTTGACACAAACACTGGTGCTTGAGAGTTCCATTGTGTGATCAACAGAGGGATCGATGGCTCATCTGTAGATAGACTGCAGTGCCGGCTACGGTAACGTATACGTCCCCATCCAACAGTTGTGTTTGGCAGCATGATTTTTGCGCCGACTCATCAGGCCATCTGGCCCCAGCCGAGAACTACGCCGAGGATCAGATCGTGACTTTTGAAGTCTTGGAATACACCACGGATTCTCACAGCGAGCTTGTCCTGTCAGGCTGGACGCCCGATTGAATTGAGGGACTATCAGACATCAGAGGCTCGACTCCGGAACCGATCTCCTTCGAGGATGTCAGATCAAGCTCCCCGGACATGTCGGAGGAATCAAATACATCGACCCCTGGCAATCTCGTCTTGGCGATAAGCCTTGACGCTAATCCGACCCTCACCTCGAACATTACACCGGATTTAGGATCGACTCTTGAGCTAGATCCGGCATTAACTTCGGATCCTTGTCACGTTGAAGACGTGCTAGGCTATACGCCGGATGTACTTCGAGTTAGCCGTGCCTACAGCCAGGCCGTGAACCACAAGGAACTATCTCAGCTACATGAGATGCTAGACCGCATCCAGAGCTTATCAATCTCGGACGGTCAGACCTCGGTTTATGACAAGATCGGACTTAAAGTCGACGATCGGGAAATTTACGTCGCGCGCATGACCCACCCAGTTGTCACGGTCGATGATTTAACCGACGTGCTAGACTATGACGAGGCCACCGACACGGATGAGGATGTCGATGGCCCTACAGAAACCGCTTCGCCGCTTGCAACCACCAGTAAGTGGACTGCTGATACGTCTCCAACATATCTATAATTTTTTTATTGTTCCATGCTATTATATTATCAATCTTGGATGTATTGTGTACACTTACATGCAATTCTATATCATTTCTTCGGACTAACCTATTAACTTAGTGCCGAGTGCTAGTTGCTGTTTTTTGCTTGTTTTTGGTTTCACAGAATATCAGTACCAAATGAAGTCCAAATCCCACGAAACATTTTGGAGATTTATTTTTTGGACAAAAGAGACACTAGAAGCTTTGGGAGAAGACCAGATGAGGGAGCGTGGGCCATAACCTACCAGGGAGCGCCCTGGGGGAGGGGGTAGGCGCGCCCTGATGGGTGGTGGGGCCCATGAGGCTCTGTTTGACCTAGTTCCGCCTCTATAAATTTTCAAAAATCATGAAACCAACAAAGGAGTCCACGAAATACTTTTTCTACCGCCGCAAGTTCTAGAACCACGAGATCCCATCTGGAGGCATTTTCTGGCATTCTGCCGGAGGGGGATTCAATCACGAGGGGGGGGGGCTCTTCATCATCCTTACTGCCCTCTGATGATGCGTGAGTAGTTTACCATGGACCTATGTGAAGGAAATATGCCCTAGAGGCAATAATAAAGTTGTTATTTATATTTCCTTATATCATGATAAATGTTTATTATTCATGCTAGAATTGTATTAACCGAAAACTTAGTACATGTGTGAATACATAGACAAAACAGAGTGTCCCTAGTATGCCTCTACTTGACTAGCTCGTTAATCAAAGCTGGTTAATTTTCCTGACCATAGACATGTGTTTTCATTTGATGAACGGGATCACATCATTAGGAGAATGATGTGATGGACAAGACCCATCCGTTAACTTAGCATAATGATCGTTTAGTTTTATTGCTATTGCTTTCTTCATGACTTATACATGTTCCTCTAACTATGAGATTATGCAACTCCCGAATACCGAAGGAACACCTTGTGTGCTATCAAACTTCACAATGTAACTGGGTGATTATAAAGATGCTCTAAATGTGTCTCCGAAGGTGTTTGTTGGGTTGGCATAGATCAACATTAGGATTTTTCACTCCGTATATCAGAGAGGTATCTCTCGGCCCTCTCGGTAACGCTCATCACTCTAAGACTTGCAAGCAATGTGACTAATGAGTTAGTTGCAGGATGATGCATTACGGAACGAGTAAAGAGACTTGCCGGTAACGCGATTGAACTAGGTATGATGATACCGACGATCGACTCTCGGGGAAGTAATATACCGATGATAAAGGGAATGACGTATGCTGTTATGCGGTTTGACCATAAAGATCTTTGTAAAATATGTAGGAGCCAATATGAGCATCCTGGTTCCGCTATTGGTTATTCACCAGAGATGTGTCTTGGTCATGTCTACATAGTTCTCGAACCCGTAGGGTCCGCACGCTTAACGTTTTGTGACCGAAGTTTTTTCGGAGTCCCGGATGAGATCCCGGACATAACAAGGAGTCTCCGAATGGTCGAGAGGTAAAGATTCATATATTGGAAGGTTGTATTCGGACATCGGAATGGTTCCGAGTGATTCGGGTATTTTACCGGAGTACCCAGGGGTTACCGGAACCCCCCGAGGGAATATTGGGCCTACATGGGCCATAGGGGAGAGGGGAGGGAGCCCACAAGGGGTGGTCGCGCCCCCTCCCTATAGGGAGGCTGAATTGGACTAGGGAGGGGGGCGCGCCCCCCTTTCCTTCTCCTCTTCCTCTCCCTTCCCTCTTTCCCCTTCCAGAAAAGGAAAGGGAGTCCAACTAGGATTGGGAGTCCTAGTTGGACGCCCCACTATGGTGCGCCCCCTAGGCCGGCTGCCTCCTACCCTCCTCCTTTATATACGGGGGCGGGGGGCACCCCAAAGGTACATCAATTGTTCCTTAGCCGTGTGCGGTGCCCCCCTCCATAGTTTACCACATCGGTCATATTGTCGTAGTGCTTAGGCGAAGCCCTGCACGGATCACATCAAACACATCGTCGCCACGCCGTCGTGCTGACGGAACTCTCCATCGACCCTCTACTGGATCAAGAGCTCGAGACCTCATCGTGCTGAACGTGTGCTGAACACGGAGGTGTCGTACGTTCGGTACTTGGATCGCGAAGACGTTCGACTACATCAATCGCGTTACATAATACTTCCACTTTCGGTATACGAGGGTACGTGGACACACTCACCCCTCCCGTTGCTATGCATCTCCTAGATAGATGTAACATCCCAAATTTTCAATTTGGAATGTTGTACATAGGTCATTCATGCATATCATATTTTATTGCATTTCGTTTCGCGATCCTCAAAATTCTAAGCAACTCAAGGACCCATGGAGAGAGTTGGGGATTTCACGTTTTTCATATTTGAATTTTATCAAATATTGAAACAAGGATCAATTTGGTTTTAAATAATTTTTCTCTCCGAAAATAATTCGTATTAAAATATATGAGAGGAGATAATATGACTTCTCCAAAATAAATGAAATATTGGAGGAAAAACATTAAAATCAATAAATAAATTTTATTTGGATTTTATTGTAATTTTATTTGAATTAGGAAAATATGCGTTTTTCAAAATTGCATTAGAGGCCCAAATAAATGTTCACTTTGTCCGCTATATTTTTAGAGGACGGGGAAGTTTATTTCAGGATTTTTTGAGTCCGTTTAGTATTTCTTTTATTTGTTTTTTCTGTACGTCGGAATTATTAAAAAAAAGAGGAGCACCGACTTACCGGGCCGTGTCCGGCTATGACACTGCGCCCGGGGCCCCTTTAAAGCCCGTCCGAGCCGCTGCCTCAGCCCACCCCGCGTCCGCCCCCGAAACCATAGCCGCCGGAGCCCGCCGCCCGATCCGCGCCGCCGCCGCCAGAGCCCGCCGACCCCGCCGCCCGTCGCCGCCGCTCCGCTCTTCGTTGCCCCACCGCCCCGCTGGAGTTGCCCGCCGCCCCGCCGGATCTGCCGCCACCGCCGCTGACACGTTTGCCGAGGTAGCCGCCGTTTTTTTAAACCGATCGATTTATTTCGAAAACCCTAGATTCATTTTTATTTAGATCGGTTCGTTTTTTCCCGGTTTAGTTAAATAGCGGACGTTCGTTCGTACATTCGTTTTAACGAACGATGTTCACCCGTTAGTCACAGACAGCGAACGTTTGTTCGTTAGCCTGTTCATCCATTTTCTTTTTCCAGGGTTTTCCCGCGATTATTTTCGATCGCGATTTTTGCCCTGATCTTCGTTTTAGTTTATCTTTTTGCTCGTTTATCGGAATCAGGCGATTGAAGCGCCTAGATCTTCGTATCGAAACCCTCTTTCTGTTTAATCAACTTGAACAAGATTTTGGTACTATAAAATTTGACTTTAGTCCAGATTAGTAATCATACCTTGTTTCTTTCGCAGTTTGAGTTTCGTTGCTCCGTTTGATTTGATTCTTTTTGCAAACTGGAGTTCTTCAGTTGAACTTTCTGGTTAGATCTTCTTATTTGAGTTTTACCCGTGCATATTTGCTTTATTGCTTATGTATGCTATTGTTTGTTTGCGATAGAATTCCCGGAGTGCGAAGCGTGCTACTACGAGTCACTAGGTTTTGCGGATCGTCAGCAAGGCAAGTAACACATTGATCATACTCTTTTCATACCCAGCTTTTATGCATTAGTTACAATCCTCAAACATTGCATGATTAGGATGTGATTAACTTGTGGGTATTGGGAAGTAGATGATGAGGTAGAACCTATTGCCTTTTATTATCAAACCCTTGGGAGTTACTTCTATGTTATGCTTATATTGCCATGCTATGCTCGTAGACGTGGATTGGGTTTTAGTGAATCCATGAACGATGTGAGATTATAAATTAATGGTTCAATTTAAGGTGGCAACTTTAATACACATCTGGGTGGATTGTTGGTCTTGGGCACCTGGGGTTATACCAGTGTTGTCCTAGGAGATCCCGGAGTTATATCGTGTGATTCTCCTATGGTCCGCCACCCAGGCTCAACGGGATCATAAGATTATTCATGCTAAAAACTTCCATGTGCAGCCACAAGCCATTATGGGCTCTGGCATAGTTGAGTATGTCGCGTGACCTCTTCCAGTGGTAGGCTAGCAGATGTAGGGGATGTAGGTTGGTACTGTCTACCCGGGGTTAGAGTTAATACTTCTGAAAGACTGTGTCTCGGTCATCCGTTTCTCAAACACCATGTAGTGCGAGAAATCAAACGGAGGAGATCGAGTCTTGTGGGGAAAAGTGCGCAAACCTCTGCAGAGTGTACAAACTAATCATGGTTAGTCGTGTCCCCGGTTATGGACATCTTGAGTATCTGGTACTTGAATTATTGGTTTGATCTCATCACTCTAAATTAATTTGTTGGGTTGATAATTACTTTCTAATTGGGATTGAGATGGGGGTACCCCTCTCAATGTTTCAACCACCATGATAGTTAAATAAAATATATTCCTTTGTTGTAGGGAAAAATTGGCTTCTCACAAAAACATATAACCTTAGAGCCTCCACCAGCCATATATGCATGTAGTGATAATATTTATCTGTTCATTGCTCTACTGTGTTATATTGCCAGCATATTCCATGTGCTGACCCATTTTCGGGCTGCAACGTATCATGTTGCAGACTTTTCAAACGAGGAGTAAGGTGCGATAGGTCGTTTGTCATGCACTCAGCTATGCCGTTGGAGTTGATGGACTCACTTTATCTTCCAAGCCTTCCGCTGTTATCGTATTAGATGGCCTTAAGCCATATTTATTGTAATAAGTTCTCTTTTGAGACATTCGATGTAATAAGTGTGTGATTGCTACTCTGTTATAAATCCTTCGAGTATTGTGTGTGTCAGCATTACTGATCCAGGGATGACACTGAAAACAGAGATTTGACCGTCTGAGGTCGGATCGCTACAAGATGGTATCAGAGCACACGCTGAATGTAGGACACGACCACTAAGAAAAGCCATAGGTCAATCTTCTCTACTCATTTTTGACTCCTCTCCATTTTCTACTCTTTAGGATGGCAGACTCGAGGAACAAGTTTGCACAACCGGATGAAGACACACCCTTTGGACGACACTTGAAGGAAGTCACGAGATACCTCAACATCGGAATACCAAGCTTCACCGGGACCTACACCACCACTTTACCAGAAGAGGAGAGATGGATGATTCGAGTTCAAGTTTCAGGAAGGACATTCACGCCAGTCACTGAGCCAATAGAGTTTTCCTTCGATGCACCCACCTGGAGTCTAGGCAAAAGCATGGCAGCCCACATTGCTATGGGACGTATTGGAGAAATCTACAAACAGGAGCTGAAGGACACTATCTACCAGATATGTGGGCGCCGAGATGAGCAATGGGAGATGATCAACACCAGGAAGGATAGGTCCATTGCAGCTTTCATCCAAGAGTTAAACCAGCACATTCATCAACAGGAGAACCAGATGTGCTCAAGCATGTTAGTTTTGAAGAAGACGATGACTAGGATCACCGAGCTAGAAGAGGAACTCAAGTCTACACGCCATGGATATGAGGAGGAAATGACGATACTCGTGGAGAAGAATGGCGACCTGATAAGAAAGATAGGAGTATTATTGGGAGACCCCGCGCCAGGAGGAGAAGACGGCGAACCCAAGGAAATTCGTTCTGAAGACTACATCATTATCGACGACACCGACTCCGACCCTGATGATAGTAATGATGATAATGAAGACGAAGCTGGAGCAGATATCATGGAGTCTTTGTAGCGACCCGACCTTAGACGGTCAAGTCTCTGTGCGTAAGTGTCATCACTGGATCGGTAATGCTGACACACACAGTACTCGAAGGATATATAACAAAGTAGCAATCACACACTTATTACATTGATAGTCTCCAAAGAGAACTTATTACAATAAATATGGCTTAAGTCCATCTAAAAACAATAACAGCGGAACGCTTGGAAGATAAAGTGAGTCCATCAACTCCAACGGCATGGCTGAGTGCACGACAACGGCCTAGCGAACCTTACTCTTCGTCTGAAAAGTCTGCAACATGATACGTTGCAGCCCGAAAACGGGTCAGCACATGGAATATGATGGCAATATAACACAGTAGAAAAATGAACAAATAAAGGCTATCACTATCTGCATATATGGCCGGTGGAGGCTGTAAGGTTAATATTTTTGCGAAAAGCTAGTTTTTCCCGACAACAAAGGAATATATTTTATTTAACTATCATGGTAGTTGAACAACAATGAGAAGGTTCCTCCAACTCAATCCCATTAAAAGTAATTATCAACCCAACAAATTAATTTAGAGTGATGAGATCTATATGATAATCCAAGAACCAAATACTCAAGATGTCCATAACCGGGGACACGACTAACCATGATTAGTTTATACACTGTGCAGAGGTTTGCGCACTTTTCCCTACAAGATTTCTTGCACTACATGGTGTTTCAGAAACGGATGACCGAGACACAGTCTTTCAAAAGCATTAACTCTAACCCTGGGTAGACAGTACAAACCTACATCCCCTACATCTGCTAGCCTACCACTGGAAGAGGTCATGCGACATACTCAACTATGCTAGAGCCCATAATAGCTTGTGGCTGCACACGGAAGTTTCTAGCATGAATAACCTTATGATCCCTTTGAGCCTGGGTGTCGGACCGTAGGATGATCACACGGGTACTCCGGGATATCCTAGGACAACACTGGATTCTCCAGGTGCCCAGAAGCAATCCATCCAGATGTGCATTAAAGTTGCCACCTTAAGTTAACCATTAATTAACAATCTCATATCCGTCATGGATTCACTCACCCAGACCACGTCTACGAGCATAGCATAGCAATATAAGCATAACGTAGAAGTAACTCCCAAGGGTTTGATATAAACAGGGCAATAGGTTCTACCTCATCATCTACTTCCCAATACCCACAAGTTAATCACATCCTAATCATGCAATGTTTGAGGATTGGTACTAATGCATAAAAACTGGGTATGAAGAGAGTATGATCAATGTGTTACATGCCTTGCTGACGATCCGCAAAAAATAGTGACTCGTAGTAGCACGCTTCGCACTTCGGGAATTCTATCACAAACAAACAATAACATACATAAGCAATCAAGCAAAGATGCACGGGTAAAACTCAAATAAGAAGATCTAACCAAAAAGTTCAACTGAAGAACTCCGGTTTGCAAAAAAATCAAATCAAACGGAGCAACGAAACTCACACTACGAAAGAAACAAGATCCGATTACTAATCTGGACTAAAGTCAAATTTTACAGTACCAAAGTCTTGTTCAAGTTGGTGAAACACAAAGAGGGCTTCGAGACGAAGATCTAGGTGCGTGAATCGCCTGATTCCGATAAACGAGCGAAAATATAAACTAAAACGAAGTTTAGGGTAGAAATCATGATCAGAAATAATCGCGGAAAAACCCTGAAAAAGAAAAACTGACGAACAGGCTAACGAACGAACGTTTGCTGTCTGTGACTAATGGATGAACGGCGTTCGTTAAAACGAACGTACGGACGAACGTCCGCTATTTAACCGAACCGCAGAAAAACCGAAACAAAACCGATCTATAAAAAAACTAGATCTAGGTTTTTTTAAACGAACGGTTTTTTTGAGAAAACCGACGAATGGCGAGGCGGCGGTGGGCGGCTCCGGCGTCGGGCGGGGGCGCGGCGAGGCGAGGCGGCGGCGGCTTGCGGCGTCGGGCGGCGCTAGGGTCCGGGCGGCGGGGCTGGCGACTTGGAGCGGGGCCTCGGGCCTCCCGGCTTATAAAGGCCGGCCGGGCTCAGTGTCCAGGTCGGACATGGCCCGGTTAGGTCGGTTGCGTTTTTTTTTATAAAACCGGACGCAGAAAAACAAAGAAAAGAAATAGTAAACGGACTTCTGAAATCCTAAAATAAATTTTCACGGTCCTCTAATAATATTGTGGACAGAGTGAACATTTATTTGGGTCTCTAATGCAATTTTGAAAAAGCATATTTTTCCTAATTCAAATAAAATAACGATAAAACCAAAATAAAAATGTTTATTTGATTTTAATATTTTTCCTCCAATATTTCATTTATTTTGGAGAAGTCATATTATCTCCTCTCATACTCTTTAATACGAAATATTTTTGGAGAGAAAAATAATAGAAACCAAAGTGATCCTTGTTTCGATATTTGAGAAAAATTCAAATATGAAACCGGTGAAATCCCCAACTCTCTCCATGGGTCCTTGAGTTGCTTAGAATTTTGAGGATCACGAAACGAAATGCTATAAAATATGATATGCATGGATGACCTATGTATAACATTCTGAATTGAAAATTTGGGATGTTACAAACCTACCCCCCTTAAGATGAATCTCGCCCTCGAGATTCGGGTTGGCTAGAAAATAGGTGTGGGTGGTCTTTGCGTAGATCATCCTCTCGCTCCCAGGTGGCTTCATCCTCGGTATGGTGGCTCCACTAAACTTTGCAAAACTTAACAACCTTGTTGCGAGTAACTCAGCTGGCAAACTCGAGTATCTTGACAGGTTTCTCCTCATATGTCAAATCACTATCCAACTGAATTGCTTCCAGGGGCACTGTATCTCTCAGAGGGATATCGGCCATCTCTGCATGACACTTCTTCAACTGGGAAACGTGAAACACATCATGAACTCCTGACAGTTCTTCGGGTAACTCCAACTTGTAGGCAACCTCTTCCATGCGTTCCAAAACCCGGTATGGTCCTACAAATATCGGGGCTAACTTTCCCTTAACTCCAAAACGCTTAACTCCACGCAGAGGCGACACTTGCAGATATGTTATGTCTCCGATTTCATAGACTACCTCCTTGCGTTTTGAATCGGCATAACTCTTCTGCCTGGACTGAGCTACCTTCAGTCTATCTCGAATCAGCTTAACCTTCTCTTCAGACTCTTTGATCAAATCCGGTCCAAACAACTGACGGTCTCCAACTTCATCCCACATCAACGGTGTTCTACACCTTCTTCCATACAGGACTTCGAAAGGTGCCATCTTCAAACTGGCCTGGTAGCTATTGTTGTATGAGAACTCCGCGTATGGCAAATTATCATCCCAACTAGACCCGTAGTCTAGCGCACAAGCCCTCAACATGTCCTCCAGAATCTGATTGACTCTCTCAGTCTGTCCATCTGTCTGTGGATGAAAAGTTGTACTGAACTCTAGCCTGGTACCCAAAGTCTGGTGCAACTGATGCCAAAACTTTGAAGTAAACTGTGTTCCACTATCTGATACGATGGTCCTCGGAACTCCGTGCAGACATATGATCCTGGTCATGTATATCTTGGCCAACTTCGCACTTGTATATGTGGTTTTCACTGGGATAAAGTGAGCTACCTTGGTCAAGCGATCCACTACTACCCAGATAGAATCATATCCCGATCGGGTCCTGGGTAATCCGGTGATAAAATCCATGCCAAGCTTATCCCACTTCCATTCGGGTATCGGCATAGGCTGCAGTAATCCTGCTGGTTTCTGATGTGCTGACTTCACTCTCTGACATGCATCACATATAGCTACATACTCAGCAATATCCTTCTTCATACCAGTCCACCAGAAACGCTCCTTCAAATCCAAATACATCTTGGTGTTTCTGGGGTGTATCGAGTATGGAGACTCATGAGCTTCCTGTAGTATCAACTTCCTGATCTCTGCATTATTGGGCACATAAATGCGGTCCTCAAACCACAAGGTGTCGTGCTCATCCTCACGAAAACCTTTGGCCTTTCCTTTGCTCATCCTCTCTTTTATCTCAGCAATTTCCTTGTCATCCTTCTGAGCTTCATGAATCTTTCCCAACAATGTCGACTGAACTTCCATTGCTGCAACAAAACCTCTAGGAACAATGTCCAAACGAAGTTCCCTGAGATCCTCGGCTAACTCCTTTGGCAATCCTCCGTTTACTAGGGTATTAGCATAACCCTTCCAGCTCAAAGCGTCTGCTACGACATTGGCCTTGCCTGGATGATAGTGCAGCTTCATATCATAATCCTTTATAAGTTCATCTCCTCTGCCTGAGGTTTAGCTCCTTCTGTGTGAAAATGTACTTCAAACTCTTATGATCCGTGTACACATGACAACGGTTTCCAATCAGAAAATGTCTCCAGGTCTTGAGTGCATGCACTATGGCTGCTAGCTCCAAATCATGAGTGGCATAATTCAACTCATGTGGTCGAAGTTGACGTGAGGCATATGAAACAACTCTTCCGTCCTGCATAAGCACTCCTCCAAGTCCTAAGTGAGATGTGTCGCAATACACTTGAAAATCCTTGCGTATATCTGGCAGAATCAGCACTGGGGCTGTAGTCAGACATTTCTTCAACTCCTGGAAACTGGCCTCACATTCTTCTGTCCATTTGAACTTAGTGTCCTTCTTCAACAACTCCGTCATGGGCTTCACAATTTTAGAGAAATTCTCAATAAATCTCCGATAGTATCCCGCAAGTCCAAGAAAACTGCGGATCTCTCCAACTGAGGTGGGTGCTAACCACTCAGTGACTGACTGGACCTTGGTGGGGTCTACTGCTCTACCTTCTCCTGATATAACATGTCCAAGGAATCCAACTTCCTTCAACCAAAACTCACATTTGCTGAACTTGGCATACAACTGATGCTCCTTGAGCGTCTCGAGAACTAAACGCAAATGCTCTTTGTGTTCCTCTTCATTCTTTGAGTATACCAAGATATCATTAATCAACACCACAACAAACTTATCCAAGAACTCCATGAACACCTTGTTCATCATACTCATGAAATAGGCAGGGGCATTAGTCAATCCGAATGACATAACACTATACTCATACAGCCCATACCTGGTGGTGAAAGCTGTCTTAGGTATATCCTTCTCGCGAATCTTTAGCTGGTGATATCCTGATCGCAGATCGATCTTTGAAAACACTTTAGCTCCTTGCAGCTGGTCAAACAGATCATTGATCATTGGCAGAGGGTACTTGTTCTTGATCGTCACTTCATTCAGCGCACAATAATCTACAACCATTCTTAATGATCCATCCTTCTTCTCAACGAATAGCACTTGGGCTCCCCATGGTGATGAACTTCGTCGGATGTAACCCTTCTCCAATAACTCCTTAATCTGCTTCTTGATCTCTTCCAGATCATTTGCGGGCATCCAGTATGGTCTCTTCGATATAGGTTCGGTGCCTGGCAACAGTTCTATCAAGAACTCAATGTCTCGATCTGGCGGCATGCCTGGTAACTCCTCTGGAAAAACATGTGGGTAATCCTTCACAACAGGCACTTCCTCCTGGACAACTCCGGAGAGGAAATTTACTTGGGTCCTCCTTGGTGCATGCCTGGATACATACTTAATCCATTTTCCCTCCGGGGTAGTGAGCAGAATTGACTTGCTAGCGCAATCAATGTTTCCTCCATACTTCGATAGCCAATCCATTCCCAGTATCACATCCAATCCTTGTGATTCCAAAATTATTAGGTCTGAGGGGAAAACATGGTTGCCAATTGTTAAGGGTAACCGGTCGCACCATCGGCTGGCCATATACTCTGCACCGGGTGAGCTCACTAGCAAAGGTTTCCTGAGGGCTAGGGTGGGTAACTTAAACCTGTCCACAAATCCCCTTGAAATGTATGAATGTGATGCGCCAGTATCAAAAAGAACGAGAGCGGTAAAAGACTTAACTAAAGACTTACCGATAACTGCATCTGGCTGCTCTTCAACCTCCTCCACATTCACGTGGTTCACTTGTCCTCTGTTGAAAGGGTTGGGCTTCTTCCCAGAGCTTCCATTGCCATTTGCATTCTTCGCTGCAGGGCATTCAGTGGCATAGTGTCCAGTCTTCCCGCACTTGAAACAAGTAATGTGAGTTAGGTCCTTCTTGGCGGGTGTGGCTGGATTGGAGCGGTTCTGATTGTTGTTTGTTCCATTTCCATTCCCATTCTTGGGGCCATTGTGGTTATGAGAACTCCATCCATTGTGAGTGTGGCCTCCATGGTTATGGGTAAGTCCTCCCGAGTTCGGGGTGAAGCGAGGTTTCTGCTGAGCTCCTGAATTGTACTTCCCTTGTCCATACTTCCTCTTGCGGCTCTCTATCTGCTGCTGCTTCCCTTCAATCATAAGAGCCTTGTCTACCAACTCCTGGTAGTTGTTGAATGTTGCCACCATCAACTGCATGCTCATCTCATCGTTTAGCCCTTCCATAAACTTCTCCTTCTTCGCGGCATCTGTGGCCACATCATCAGGGGCATAGCGAGATAACTTGCTAAACTCATCCACGTACTGGGCTATAGTACGGTTCCCCTGGCGTAAGTTGCGAAACTCACACTTCTTCATGCTCATTGCTCCAGTTGAGACATGGGCTGTGCGGAATGCTTGCTGAAATTGCTCCCAAGTGACATTGGCTATAGGAAAAGTGGCTGTGTAATTCTCCCACCATGAGGCTACTGGTCCATCCAATTGGTGTGCGGCGCACCTTCTCAGCATCTGTGCAGCCTGCGGTGGTTAACTCTCGTCCAATCTTGCGTAGCCAGTCATCAGCAACTATCGGCTCGGTGCTACTGGAAAACACCGGCAGCTGCAACCTCAGAAAACGGGCTAAGTTGTCAACTGGAGGTGGTGGTGGCGGGTTGTTATTGTTGTTGTTGTTGTTGCCTTGGTTCTGAACTAACAACTGCATCAGGGTATTCTGCTACTGGATCAACTAAGTGAGCTCCGGTGGGAAGACAAATCCGGTATCACGTCTCGGAGGCATCTGATGGGTTTAGAGGGAAGAGATTAGAATAGAATGAGGTATAGTGAGGAGACACTACCCATATGCACATGAGACAAACACAATCATATCATATCACTCAATCAATCAAGCAAGGGCATACAATCGACCTAACTATCGTTACAGTGCTCAGACTATACTATATACAGGGGGAATATTACTAGTCATGTGGTGGTCATCTAGAAATATTGATCGGTGGAAGACTCCATGATATCTGCTCCAGCTTCGTCTTCATAATCATCATCACTGTTGTCGGGGTTGGAGTCGGTGTCGTCGATGATGATGATGTAGTTCTCCGGACAAGTGAAATCGTCGTCTTCTCCTCCTGGCGCGGGGTCTCCCAGGAATACTCCTAGCTTTTATCAGATCGTCATTCTTCTCCACGAGTATCGTCATTTCCTCCTCATATCCATCGTGTGTAGATTTGAGTTCCTCTTCTAGCTCCGTGATCCTGGTCATTTCCTTCTTCAAATCTATCATGCCTGTGCACATCTGGTTCTCCTGGCGTCGAATGTGCTGGTTTAACTCCTGGATGAAAGCTGCAATGGACCTGTCCTTCCGGGTGCTGATCATCTCCCGTTGCTCGTCTTGGCGCCCACATATCTGGAAGATAGTGTCTTTTAAATCTTGTTTGTAGACTTCTCCAATACGTCCCATAGCAATGTGGGCTGCCATGCTCTTGCCTAGACTCCAGGTTGGTGCATCAAAGGAAAACTCTATGGGCTCAGTGGCTGGTGTGAATGTCGTTCCTGGAACTTGAACTCGAATCATCCAACGCTCCTCTTCTGGTAAAGTGGCGGAGTAGGTCCCCGTGAAGCTTGGTATTCTGATGATCAAGTACCTAGTGACTTCCTTCAAGTGTCGTCCAAAGGGTGTGTCCTCATCCGGTTGTGCAAACTTGTTCCTTGAGTCCGCCATCCTATAGAGTGGAAAATGGAGAGGAGTCAGAAATGAGTAGAGAAGAGTGACCTATGGCTTTTCTTAGTGGTCGTGTCCTACATTCAGCGTGTGCTCTGATACCATCTTGTAGCGACCCGACCTCAGACGGTCAAGTCTCTGTGCATAAGTGTCATCCCTGGATCGGTAATGCTGACACACACAATACTCAAAGGATTTATAACAGAGTAGCAATCACACACTTATTACATCGATAGTCTCCAAAGAGAACTTATTACAATAAATATGGCTTAAAGCCATCTAAAAACGATAACAGCGGAAGGCTTGGAAGATAAAGTGAGTCCATCAACTCCAACGGCATGGCTGAGTGCACGACAACGGCCTAGCGAACCTTACTCTTCGTCTGAAAAGTCTGCAACATGATACGTTGCAGCCCTAAAACGGGTCAGCACATGGAATACGATGGCAATATAACACAGTAGAAAAATGAACAGATAAAGGCTATCACTATATGCACATATGGCTGGTGGAGGCTGTGAGGTTAATATGTTTTGCCAAAAGCCAGTTTTTCTCTACAACAAAGGAATATATTTTATTTAACTATCATGGTAGTTGAACAACAATGAGAAGGTTCCGACAACTCAATCCCAATTAAAAGTAATTATCAACCCAACAAATTAATTTAGAGTGATGAGATCCATATGATAATCCAAGAACCAAATACTCAAGATGTCCATAACCGGGGACACGGCTAACCATGATTAGTTTATACACTCTGCAGAGGTTTGCGCACTTTTCCCCACAAGACTCGATCTCCTCCGTTGGATTTCTCGCACTACATGGTGTTTGAGAAACGGATGACCGAGACAGAGTCTTTCAGAAGCATTAACTCTAACCCTGGGTAGACAGTACCAACCTACATCCCCTACATCTGCTAGCCTACCACTGGAAGAGGTCCTGCGACATACTCAACTATGCTAGAGCCCATAATAGCTTGTGGCTGCACATGGAAGTTTCTAGCATGAATAACCTTATGATCCCTTTGAGCCTGGGTGGCGGACCGTAGGATGATCACACGGGCACTCCGGGATATCCTAGGACAACACTGGATTCTCCAGGTGCCCACAAGCAATCCACCCAGATGTGTATTAAAGTTGCCACTTTAAGTTAACCATTAATTAACAATCTCACATCTGTCATGGATTCACTCACCCAGACCACCTCTACGAGCATAGCATAGCAATATAAGCATAACGTAGAAGTAACTCCCAAGGGTTTGATATAAACAGGGCAATAGGTTCTACCTCATCATCTACTTCCCAATACCGACAAGTTAATCACATCCTAATCATGCAATGTTTGAGGATTGGTACTAATGCATAAAAACTGCGTATGAAGAGAGTATGATCAATATGTTACTTGCCTTGCTGACGATCCGCAAAACCTAGTGACTCGCAGTAGCATGCTTCGCACTTCGGGAATTCTATCGCAAACAAACAATAACATACATAAGCAATCAAGCAAAGATGCACAGGTAAAACTCAAACAAGAAGATCTAACTAGAAAGTTCAACTGAAGAACTCCGGTTTGCAAAAAATCAAATCAAACGGAGCAACGGAACTCAAACTACGAAAGAAACAAGATCCGATTACTAATCTGGACTAAAGTCAAATTTTACAGTACCAAAATCTTGTTCAAGTTGGTTTATTAGAAAGAGGGCTTCGAGACGAAGATCTAGGCGCTTGAATCGCCTGATTCCCATAAACGAGCGAAAAGATAAACTAAAATGAAGTTTAGGGAAGAAATCGTGATCAGAAATAATCGCGGAAAAACCCTGGAAAAAGAAAAACTGACGAACAGGCTAATGAACGAACGTTCGCTGTCTGTGACTAACGGATGAACGGCGTTCGTTAAAATGGTTTTTTCTGAGAAAACCGACGAACAGCGAGGCGGCGGCGGCTACCTCCGGTGAGGTTCCGACGGCGGCATGAGGCGGTGGTGGGCGGCTCCGGCGTCGGGCGGCGGCGGCTGGCGGCGTCGGCCGGCGCTAGGGTTCGGGCGGCGGGGCTGGCGACTTGGAGCGGGGCCTCGGGCCTCCCGGCTTATAAAGGCCGGCCGGGCTCAGTGTCCAGGTCGGACACGGCCCGGTTAGGTCGCTTGCGTTTTTTTATAAAACCGGACGCAGAAAAACAAAGAAACGAAATACTAAACGGACTCCAAAAATCCTGAAATAAATTTTCACGGTCCTCTAATAATATTGCGGACAAAGTGAATATTTATTTGGGCCTCTAATGCAATTTTGAAAAACACATATTTTTCCTAGTTCAAATAAAATAACCATAAAACCAAAATAAAAATGTTTATTTGATTTTAATATTTTTCCTCCAATATTTCATTTATTTTGGAGAAGTCATATTATCTCCTCTCATACTCTTTAATACGAAATATTTTCGGAGAGAAAAATAATAAAAACCAAAGTGATCCTTGTTTCGATATTTGAGAAAAATTCAAATATGAAACCGTTGAAATCCCCAACTCTCTCCGTGGGTCCTTGAGTTGCTTAGAATTTCGAGGATCGCGAAACGAAACGCAATAAAATATGATATGCATGAATGACCTATGTATAACATTCCGAATTGAAAATTTGGGATGTTACAGTCTTCCACCGATCAAAATTTCTAGAATGACCACCATATGATTAGTAGTCCTTTCCCATGTATATAGTAGTAGTCCGAGTACTTTTGTAACGTTAGTTCTAGACCGTTTGTATGCCCTTGCTTGATTGATTGAGTGATATGATATGGTTGTGTTTGGCTCATGTGCATATGGGTAGTGCTTTCTCACTAGACCCCCTTTCTATTCTAATCTCTCTCCTCTAAACCCATCAGATGCCTCCGAGACGTGACACCGGATTTTTCTTCCCACCGGAGATCACCTAGTTGATCCAGCAGTAGAATGCCTTGATGCAGATATTAGGTAGCAACAACAACAACAACAACAGCCCGCCACCACCACCAGTTGACAACTTAGCCCATTTTCTGAGGCACAGCCGCGAGTGTTTTCTAGTAGCACCGAGCCAATAGTTGCAGATGACTGGCTGCGCAAGATTGGAAGGGAGTTGACCACCGTAGGTTGCACAGATGCTGAGAAGGTGCGTTTCGCCGCAGACCAATTGGATGGACCAGCAGCATCATGGTGGGATAATTACACAGCCAATTTCCCTATAGCCAATATCACTTGGGATCAGTTTCAACAAGCATTCCGCACAACCCATGTCTCAACTGGAGCTATGAGCATGAAGAAGCATGAGTTTCGCAACTTGCGCCAGGGAAATCGTACTGTGGCACAGTACGTAGATGAGTTTAGTAATTTATCTCGTTATGCCCCTGATGATGTGGCCACAGATGCCGCGAAGCAGGAGAAGTTTATGGAAGGGCTGAATGATGAGATGAGCATGCAGTTAATGGTGGCAACATTTAACAACTACCAGGAGCTGGTAGACAAGGCTCTTATGATGGAAGGGAAGCAGCAGCAGATTGAGAGCCGCAAAAGGAAGTATGGACAAGGGAAGTATAATTAAGGAGCTCAGCAGAAGCCTCGTTTCACCCCGAACTCGGGAGGATTGACCCATAACCATGGAGGCCACACTCACAATGGAGGAAGTACGCATAACCACAGTGGCCCCAAGAATGGAAACGGGAATGGAGCAGGCAGCAATCAAAACCGCTCTAACCCAGCCACACCTGCCAAGAAGGATCGAAGTCACATTACCTGTTTCAAGTGCGGGAAGACTGGGCACTACGCAAATGATTGGCCGGAAATGAGGAACGAAAATGGCAATGGAAGCGCTGGGAAGAAGCCCAACCCTTTCAACAGGGGACAAGTGAACCACGTGAACGTGGAGGAGGTTGAAGAACAGCCTGATGCAGTTATCGGTAAGTTTTTGGTTAAGTGATTTACCGCCCTTGTTTTATTTGATACTGGTGCATCGCATTCATACATTTCAAGGGGATTTGTGGACAAGTTTAAGTTACCCACCTTAGCCATTAACAATTGGTAGCTCACCCGGTGTAGTGTATATGGCCAGCCGATGGTGTGATCGGTTACCCTTAACAATTGGTAGCCACATTTTCCCCTCAGACCTAATAATTCTAGAGTCACAAGGATTGGATGTGATATTGGGAATGGATTGGTTATCGAAGTATGGAGGAAACATTGACTGTGCTAGTAGGTCTATTCTACTCACCACCCCGGAGGGAAAAAGGATCAAGTATGTATCTAGGCATGCGCCTAAGAGGACTCAAGTAAATTCTCTCACGGGAGATGTTCAGGAGGAAGTGCTTGTAGTGAAGGATTACCCAGATGTATTTCCAGAGGAGTTACCAGGCATGCCGCCATATCGAGACATCGAGTTTCTGATAGAGCTATTGCCAGGCACCGGACCGATATCAAAGAGACCATACCGGATGCCCGCAAATGATCTGGAGGAGATTAAGAAGCAGATTAAAGACTTGTTGGAGAAAGGCTACATTAGATGAAGTTCTTCACCATGGGGAGCCCCAGTGCTTTTGGTTGAGAAGAAGGATGGATCATTACGAATGGTTGTTGATTATCGTGCGTTGAATGAAGTGACGATCAAGAACAAGTACCCACTGCCAATGATCAATGATTTGTTCGACCAGCTGCAAGGAGCTAAAGTGTTTTCAAAGATCGATCTGCGATCAGGATATCATCAGCTGAAGATTCGAGAAAAGGATATACCTAAAACAGCCTTCACCACGAGGTATGGGTTATATGAGTATATGGTTATGTCATTTGGACTGACTAACGCCCCTGCCTATTTTATGAGTATGACGAACAAGGTGTTCATGGAGTTCTTGGATAAGTTTGTCGTGGTGTTTATTGATGATATCTTGGTATACTCGAAGAATGAAGAGGAACACAAGGAGCATTTGCGTTTAGTTCTCGAGAAGCTCACGGAACATCAGTTATATGCCAAGTTCAGCAAATGTGAGTTTTGGTTGAATGAAGTTGGATTTCTTGGACATGTTATATCAGGAGAAGGTATAGCAGTGGATCCCACCAAGGTCCAGTCAGTCACTAAGTGGTTGGCGCCCACCTCAGTTGGAGAGATCCGCAGTTTTCTTGGACTCACGGGATACTACCGGAGATTTATTGAGAATTTCTCCAAGATTGCGAAGCCTATGACGGCATTGTTGAAGAAGGACACCAAGTTCCATTGGACTGAAGAATGTGAAGCAAGTTTCCAGGAGTTGAAGAAACGTTTGACTACAGCCCCAGTGCTGATTCTGCCGAATATACGCAAGGATTTCCAAGTGTATTGCGACACCTCTCGCTTAGGACTTGGAGGAGTACTTATGCAAGATGGAAGAATTGTTTCTTATGCATCAAGACAACTTCAACAGCATGAGTTGAATTATGCCACGCATGATTTGGAGTTAGCAGCCGTAGTGCATGCGCTCAAGACCTAGAGACATTTTCTTATTGGAAACCATTGTGATGTGTACACGGATCACAAGAGTTTGAAGTACATTTTTACCCAGAAGGAGTTGAACCTCAGGCAAAGGAGATGGTTGGAGCTCATAAAGGATTATGATATGAAGTTGCACTATCATCCCAGAAAGGCCAATGTCGTAGCAGACGCTTTGAGCCGGAAGATTTATGTCAATACCCTCGTAAACGGAGGATTGCCAAAGGAGTTTGCAGAAGATCTCAGGGAGCTACGTTTGGAGATAGTCCCTTGAGGTTTTGTTGCAGCATTGGAGGTTCAGTCAACATTATTGGGAAAGATTCGAGAAGCTCAGAAGGATGACAAAGAAATTGCTGAAATAAAGGAGAAGATGAGTGATGGAAAATCCAAAGGTTTTCGTGAGGATGAGCATGCCACCTTGTGGTTTGAGGACCGTGTTTATGTGCCCAATAATGCAGAGATAAAGAAGTTGATACTACAGGAAGCTCATGACTCGCCATACTCGATACTCCCCGGAAGCACCAAGACCTATTTGTATTTGAAGGAGCTTTTCTGGTGGACTGGAATGAAGAAGGATATTGCCGGGTATGTGGCCGTATGTGATGTATGTTAGAGAGTGAAGGCAGAACATCAGAAGCCAGCAGGATTACTGCAACCTATGCCGATACCCGAGTGGAAGTGGGACAAGCTTGGCATGGATTTTATCACCGGATTGCCCAGGACCCGATCGGGATATGATTCTATCTGGGTAGTAGTGGACCGTTTCACCAAAGTAGCTCACTTTATTCCAGTGAAAACCACTTATACAAGTGCGAAGTTGGCCAAGATATACATGACCAGGATCGTATGTTTGCACGGAGTTCCGAGGACCATCGTATCAGATAGAGGAACACAGTTTACTTCAAAGTTTTGGCACCAGCTGCACCAGACTTTGGGTACCAGGCTGGAGTTCAGTACAGCTTTTCACCCGCAGACAGATGGGCAGACCGAGAGAGTCAATCAAATTCTAGAAGACATGCTGAGAGCTTGTGTGCTATATTATGGATCTAGTTGGGACGATAATTTGCCCTACGCAGAGTTCTCATACAACAACAATTACCAGTCCAGTTTGAAGATGGCACCTTTCGAAGCTTTGTATGGAAGGAGGTGCAGAACACCGTTGATGTGGGATGAAGTAGGAGACCGTCAGTTGTTTGGTCCAGATTTGATTAAAGAGACAGAAGAGAAGGTTAAGTTGATTCGAGATAGACTAAAACAAGGATCATTTTGGTTTTTAAATAATTTTTCTCTCCGAAAATATTTCATATTAAAATATATGAGAGGAGGTAATATGACTTCTCCAAAATAAATGAAATATTGGAGGAAAAATATTAAAATCAATAAATAAATTTTATTTGGATTTTATTGCAATTTTATTTGAATTAGGAAAAATATGCGTTTTTCAAAATTGCATTAGAGGCCCAAATAAATGTTCACTTTGTCCGCTATATTTTTAGAGGACGGGGACGTTTATTTCAGGATTTTTGGAGTCCGTTTAGTGTTTCTTTTATTTGTTTTTCTGCGCGTCCGGAATTATTTTTTTTAAAAGAGGAGCACCGACTTATCGGCCGTGTCCGGCTAGGACACTGTGCCCGGGGCCCCTTTAAAGCCCGCCACCGAAACCCTAGCCGCCGCCTCAGCCCATCCCGCGCCCGCCCCCGAAACCCTAGCCGCCGGAGCCCGCCGCCCGATCCACGCCG